>NW_026733391.1:0-253059 GCF_028476545.2 Physella acuta
TCTGTGTGCGCAAATTTCTGTTTGCGCTTTTTTCTGTGTGTACATTTTCTGTTTGCGCATCTTTCTGTGTGCGAAATTTTCTGTGTGCGCAATTTTCTGTTTGCGCATTTTTCTGTGTACGCTAATTTCTGTTTGCCCTTTTTTCTGTTTGCCCTTTTTTCTGTTTTTGCTTTTTTCCGTTGCCCTTTTTCCGTTGCGCTTTTTTGTGCGCTGCTTTCCGTTGCGCTTTTTTTTCCCTTTGCGCATTTTCTGGGTATCCCTGATATGTTATAAAGTGGTATGATCAACATAAGTAATATTTACAGTTGCATGTTTTCTATTCTATAAATAACTCAATAGCGAATGACACTTGAACAATAAGACTCGATTGATGGGGTTTGGTAACAGGAGTTTGATTCTGAACAAACTATAATTCAGTTCTTGTTCATTTATTATTTCAAATATTACATTTTGAATACTTTTTTTTAATGTATCGATTTTGCTAGTAGCTATGTCTTGCTAGTTAAATAATGTTTACGTATGATCAAATGGTATGATTTGGGACAGTTGAGCTTTATTTGCACTAAGTATTTATAATACTTATAGGTATAGCAGAAACTAAAATTGAGATGTCTCATTCTACAATTCTCTTATCGAGGAAAACTCAGTATTGAAAGCAAATGTTATTGACATGAGTGTAATCAATAGCCAGGCCACATCAAACTATAATTTGGGTAGTTGTTACAATGGTTCTAAGGACATAATAGTCACAGGGACCCTGAAAATATTCAGCCCATACTTAATCCGCCTCTGACGATAATGTATTGCCTTGCTGAGGTTCATAGAGGACCAATTAGCTCATTATTTTATTCTTTCCTTAGTTCTAGTTTTGGTGCTTTGAGTCCCAAGCAGTACTTGGTCAAACTGGCGTGGATATATTCACAAACGTCGAGATAAAACAAATCGTACCCGTTTCCTCTTTGACTGGGTGTCGCCCAGCTTAGTGCTTTCGCAACTTTTGAGTTCGTCACAGTTTAATTCGTTCACAAATCTGGCGCACTCGTCCCTCCCTCCCCCCTCCCTCCCGAAATGACCTGTTCCGTGTTCAACGGATGTTGAGGTCAATTTCTGAGTCCGAGTCACCCTGAGTCAACCTGAGTCACCCTGAGTCATAAAGATATCCGCGCCTTTAATGTGGTTAAATAGACGTCAACAAGTGGGTTAAACAGACGTCAACTTAAGGGTTAAATAGACGTCAACAAGTGGGTTAAACAGACGTCAACTAAAGGGTTAAAGAGACGTCAACAAGTGGGTTAAACAGACGTCAACTAAAGGGTTAAAGAGACGTCAACTTAAGGGTTAAAGAGACGTCAACAAGTGGGTTAAACAGACGTCAACAAGTGGGTTAAACAGACGTCAACTTAAGGGTTAAATAGACGTCAACAAGTGGGTTAAACAGACGTCAACTAAAGGGTTAAAGAGACGTCAACTTAAGGGTTAAAGAGACGTCAACAAGTGGGTTAAACAGACGTCAACAAGTGGGTTAAACAGACGTCAACAAGTGGGTTAAACAGACGTCAACTTAAGGGTTAAAGAGACGTCAACAAGTGGGTTAAACAGACGTCAACTTAAGGGTTAAAGAGACGTCAACAAGTGGGTTAAACAGACGTCAACTTAAGGGTTAAAGAGACGTCAACAAGTGGGTTAAATAGACGTCAACAAGTGGGTTAAACAGACGTCAACTTAAGGGTTAAACAGACGTCAACTTAAGGGTTAAAGAGACGTCGACAAGTGGGTTAAACAGACGTCAACTTAAGGGTTAAATAGACGTCAACAAGGGGGTTAAACATACGTCATCAAATAGGGTTAAACTGACGTCCTCAATAAGAAAGTTAAATAGATATCATCTTTAATGTTAAATAGAAGACATCTTTAGGGTTAAATAGACGTCAAAAGGGGGGTTAAACAGACGTCATCTTTAGAGTTAAACAGACGTCATCTTTAGGGTTAAACTCAAAAGATTAAACAGAAGTCATCAACAGGGTTCAAATTATTAATTGTCTTTGAAGTTTTAGCTAAATCCTAGAATCCTGTACCGTTTAGCCATCGTCAGCAGTCTATGACACTATCAGAACTCTTCAACAAAAGGAGACAACCCAAATAGCCGTGTGAACACATCCGGGTTAACCGTAAGTTGGTGCATAACCTTAACGTACCCCTGTTACCTAGATAACGCCTGGGTAATCGCCATTTTGAACTGGTTTACACAAGTGGGTGTTTACGATTGCTTTGGCTCAACTCACCAACAATGATTTGTTAAAAAATCTTTTTGGCCAACAATTTCAAACAAATTCTGTATTGTTAAAATAAACGATTTTTGAATAGAGAACATATTTAGTTTGTGTAGAGGGGGGGGGGGGGGGGGGGCGGTGGGTGGGGATGGTTTAAGAATGTTTTTATTCGTATTTGTTAGTGACATTTTAAAAAAATCTTATTAAGGGCTTGATATAGCAAGTTTTCAACACTTGATGTATTGTCGAATTTATTTGTTCAAAATATGAATCAGACAACACGCAGACAAACACACAGACAATGGCGTCACACACACAGACAATGGCGTCACACACACAGACAATGGCGTCACACACACAGACAATGGCGTCACACACACACAGACAATGGCGTCACACACACAGACAATGGCGTCACACACACAGACAATGGCGTCACACACACAGACAATGGCGTCACACACACAGACAATGGCGTCACACACACAGACAATGGCGTCACACACACAGACAATGGCGTCACACACACAGACAATGGCGTCACACACACAGACAATGGCGTCACACACACAGACAATGGCGTCACACACACATAATGGCGTCACACACACATAATGGCGTCACACACACACACAAAGGCGTCACACATACCGAAAATGGTGTCACACACACACACACACATAATGGCGTCTCACACACAGACAATGGCGTCGCACACAGGGTTTCTTTCACACGATTTTCTCTCGGGGGCTGGGGACACACTCGAGCACTTAAATTACCGGGGTGTTGAAGTTTATATTTTCTATGTAAGTTACAGTTACTTTGTTTTCTATTTCGTCCGGAGAGGGGGAGGGTAATGGACGTGCTCCGGAGGCGGAGTACGGGTGTTGGGGTGCCACCCTGAGAGACTGAGAAATCTTTGAAAACCCTTTGGTTACAAGCATAGGCCCCAGGGCAACTGCCTTCATTCAGTTCTTAGACGGAAGTTCGTCCCAGCATGCCTTATAATATCTGCACCTAATTTACCTTGAATAAAACGATGCTTTACCTAATGCTCTTAGCTCCATTCCTAATTTTTTTTTCTTCCTTCCCCCTAATCTTTTATCTGCGTAACACGGAGTAAACACCAAGCCATTAGCGTCAATGGTATGCCGAGTTGTCCCTCCATTTCACACGTCTGTTTTTCTTTTCTTTCAACAGCTCTATTTATTTGTGTACGTAATTTTAAAAAAAAAATTAACATAGACTTAGTACTTATTAACCTTTTGCATGCGAAGACACGTGGAGGGGAGGGGGGTGTGGGGTGATTGTAACAGCTCAACCGGCCTGCACAGTGTTTTACGTCGTCCGCTTGCGGGTTGCACTCGGTGACCCCCCCGCGACTGCCTTCGAGGGGCGGTTCAGTGCGACCTCGTGAACAATAGCGTTGAAGTACGACAGAGATCTTTTATGGCGTACCGGTTTATCACTTGTGGCGATAAGCGGCGTAAAGGATATTTTTTCCCCCTTCTTCTTTGACGTAAGTTCACTTGCGTGCGTCCAGCTGCTTTGATCGCTATTTGTAGCTATTATGAAAGTGGATAAAAATATTTTTCCCCCAAGAAAGTAAGAAGGAAAGTATTTAAGGTTGTACCAAAATAAAGATAAAAATAATGCTTTGAGCTATTAATAACATTGAGCATGTTCGATTAATTAGCAAAATAAAATGGAAATAATATTTCTCTTAGGAGATGAAATTCAATGAATTAATATTTTATAGAAAAAAATTTGCGAAGAAATGCGATACAAAGAAAATTGTTAATATTTATTTGAGAAACATAAAATGTGTGATTTTGGTAAATCATACTTTTACGCCGCACTTAACTAGTCACCTTCGACATTCGGCGATTGTCATGTGTCGACCATTCATATTAGCAGGACACCTCGTTTTGTTTTGTCCCCCCCCCCCCACCCTACACACACTCTCTCACACGCACACACACTCCCCCTTTCCCAATGTGTTCCTTATCACCCCTTCCCATTAACCTCCATTTTGTCCCCATTTCATGTCCTCTACCGGTGTCTCATAAACCACCCCCCTCCTCCCCTCTATAAAAAAAACCCACCACCCCCTCCTTTCCTCTTCGCCTTGAACCTTTTCTCCCCACCTTTTCTCTTCCCGTCTCCATCTCTTCTCATACCTTTCGCCCAGGTTGTATTCCCCCCCCCTAACCCCCCCCCCCCCCCCCCCCTCCGACTTAAAATACGGCCCTGTACACCGGCCCGATACACCAGTCACAGAGCCCGACATTCGTAGTGTCGTCTGCCTTACCGTCTGCTGCTTCACAGGGATAGCTCTTTTTGTTTGTTTCGTGGGTCCCTATGAAGATTTTTGGGAACCTTGTGGATCTAACTGAATTGGTAGGGTGTTCTGTTTTTTTTTTCCTCAATCACTACATTCTGTTTTTATTGATTTGTGTTCTGTTTCTTTCAACACTATGTTTTATTTAACTAAATTGATGTTCTTTTTTTTCAACCACCACAACATTTTGTTTATTTTAATTGGTGTTCTGTTTCTTTAAACGCAATATTTAACTACATTGGTGTTCTGTTTTTTTTTTCAATCGCTACTTCATACTGTTGATTATTATTGGTTTTCTGTTTCTTTAAACGTTAAACATCACATTTTATTCAACCGAATTCATGTTCTGGTTCATTAAACATTATAATACTCTGTCTGTGTAGTCCTTTGCAGCATAGTATACACGTATGCAAATCTAGTACTTCTAAAATAATATTTTAAAAATAATTATTTTATCTACTTAAACATATTTAACATATAAATGCGTGTTGATTGGGAGTTTTAATTACAATGTGATTGTGTTTTAATTAAGTTATTTTTGGTGTTGCTGTTAGTATCGTCTTAGTTATAATCAACAGCGTGTTGAATACTTAATGTAAACATTGACATTGATGTAAAGTGTAAAGCATTCACACAGTCATATAGGTCTAGGGTCATTCGTAGATCTGGCGTGTTGCAAATGTTATATATTATATATATGTTTACAGACCTACCTAATGTATCACAGTCATATATATATATATATATATATATATATATATATATATATATATATATATATATATATATATATATACATATGAAGTATATATGATTCTTTTCCTATTACTGCACCGTCTTCTTCTCTTAAGCTGAACTCAACCCAATACTGTTTTAGTGTGTTTAGTATCAAAGTGACTAATGTCATCCACCAGTAGATGACATGCCACTATTGATCAGATGACATGACCAACAACTAACTGAAATGACAAGCTACTAACTAGTCGTCGTCATCAGTGACGCGACCCCCACGAACTAGGCGACACTATCAATGAAACCACCACCACTGCCCCCTACCCTGGGGACCCGCGATAGAGGGCTAGATACGACGGATCGTTATCGTGGACTGTACTCGTTACTCCCGTCCTATCTCGCGTACTGTGAGGCTGATTAGTGGCGGCTAATTGTTGTCGGTTAATGAAGGTTCAAGGTCCGATGACTTGTACAACAGGTTGATAAAAATGTTGATCTTTTTTTTAACGTTGGTGATATGATAGTTGGATAGATAATTGGGTGGTGGTGGTGTAGATGGGTTGGGGAGTTGGATAGAAAAGTGGGTGGTGGTGATGATGAGGTTGGGGGTGGGGAGTTGGATATGGTGCTCTAGATGAAGGTGCTATTGCCAGTGATGGTAGTTAGCACAATTGGTGCAACATAGATGATTACGAAAGAATTGTCTCAGACTTTTAGTGTCATACTACACATTACAGGGGGGGGGGGGTCTTGAGATTTTTAAAATTTGGTTTAATATTCTAATACCAGTGTGACCCTATACACGCAGTTAGGATTGTAGAAGTTTCTCGATGCTGAAAAATTAAGGGGGTCTAACTATTCAATTAGGCGCAATAATTAAGAGAGAAAAGATTGAGTTGGGATAGTTAGTTGAAATGAGCGCCTAAATATTCTCTGGAGCTTTGGTATTCTAGTAAGGGGAAGGAACTGCAGACGTTTAGCTGTGCTATAGACTGGTATATGTTGGTATAATGCTGTATGTAGCCTAGAATTTTATGCTAGCTTTAAAACATCTAATTAATAAAGTAATCTCGATGCAAAACAGAGCACACGGTTAACCAAACATAATTAATTACTTGAATGCAGCCGCACGCCCCACAACGAACAGCTTGTAATAGCCACCATCGGAAACACCGCCCACCATCTGAAACACTACACACCATCTGAAACACCACACACCATCTGAAACACCGCTCACCATCTGAAACACCGCCCACCATCTGAAACACCACACACCATCTGAAACACCGCTCACCATCTGAAACACCACCCACCATCTGAAACACCGCCCACCTTCTGAAACACCACACACCATCTGAAACACCCACACCATCTGAAACACCACACACCATCTGAAACACCACCCACCATCTGAAACACCGCCCACCTTCTGAAACACCGCTCACCATCTGAAACACCCACACCATCTGAAACACCACACACCATCTGAAACACCACACACCATCTGAAACACCACACACCATCTGAAACACCACACATCATCTGAAACACCACCCACCATCTGAAACACCACACACCATCTGAAACACCGCTCACCATCTGAAACACCGCCCACCTTCTGAAACACCACACATCATCTGAAACACCACCCACCATCTGAAACACCACCCACCATCTGAAACACCACACACCATCTGAAACACCACATACAATCTGAAACACCACACACCTTCTGAAACACCACACACCATCTGAAACCCCACACACCATCTGAAACCCCACACACCATATGAAACACCACACACCATCTGAAACACCACACACCATCTGAATCCCCACACACCATCTGAAACACCACACACCATCTGAAACACCACACACCATCTGAATCCCCACCCCCTCATACTAACGCCCCATCCCCGAGCCCTACACCCCATGTCACAAACTAAAGCCCACGCTAGCATCTAACGCCCCATCCCTTATCTAACGCCCCAATGTATTGTATTCATGTCCCACCCCACCATCGGACGCCCCAACCCACAATCTAAAATCCCAACCCACAATCTGAAACCCCACCCAACCATAATAAGGCCCCCACCCCACAATCTATAACCCCACCCCACATCTAAAAACCTCACCCAACCTTCATACCCCACCTCACAACCTAACGCCCCATCCCCACCTTTAAACGCCCCCCCCCCCCACTTCTTTAGGCCTCACCCCAGCATCTAAAACCCCACCCCACCCTCGGGTCTCTAGATCTCGGCCTGGTGTAAGCTTGATCTCCTCAATATTTGCAGATCTCTACCCCAGCTCTGTGTGTGTGACCTTTGGATGAGCACTCATCTGACTACCATTAACCCAGTCTTCTCCCCGCTAGCCTAGATCTTCACTTCTTGATTGGGTGCCGTCCCATGCCCTCACTTTTAGAACTTTCACTGTCTTCAATACGTGCTATCAATGTTAAATAAGTTGTATGCGTTTTCTTAAAATACAAAGAACATATCTATATAAAGCATATATATATATATATATATATATATATATATATATATATATATATATATATATATATTTAGATTGATAGATATATAGATATATATAGATAAACATATATATTATATGTAATATAATTAAAATATCGTATATATATATATATATATATATATATATATATATATATATATATATATATATATATATAGATTGATAGATATATAGATATATATAGATAAACATATATATTATATGTAATATAATAAAAATATCGTATATATATATATATATATATATATATATATATATATATATATATATATATATATATATATATATATATATATATATATATATATATATATATATAGTATATTTGGATTTCGCTTATGTTATATAATTAAAATATAGGAAATTTCGACCCACCACCCACCTTATATAACATTAGGTAACAATGTTATAGACCATCATACCATACATGTAACACATCGGCCACCCCATTTCCACACCTTTCCTCCCCGCTCCCACTTACAGGCTCACTTCCAATAAAATAAGTTACAATATATTTTTTTATCTGAAATAAAAACTGTTGCAGGAGTTCATGCTCACTGATAAAGAATTAATCATCCCACCTACAGAATCGCGAATGTTGGGGAGGTGGGGGGGGGGATACATTAAACTAGATACGAGTATTGCATAATTTGAAACAAAAATAAAAATAAAATAAAACAGTTGGTAAATAATAATGTATGCATAATATAATTGGGTTAATTTCTTTTAGCGAAACTGGACATTTTTCTATAAACTCTGGCATTTAATACTTCTATGTCTTTGTTATGCTATACAAAATAAGTAGATGGAAGCTTCGGGCGTGATTATAATTGATAACAAACAATTATATAATTTAAATTTTTGTTTCAATACTAGGAAAACACAGTTTAAAAAAAAAAGTTTAAAAAACTAAACAAAGTTTCAACTTTTCGTACGAATTTTTTTTTTAATTTATAATGAACTTTTGTTTATATTTCACAGAAAAGAAAAAAATAACGCTGAAACATTTTATCTAGAAGTGCATTAAAATCAGCAATTTTAATGCAATATGAAGTGTTTCGAACTTATTCAAATTTGCTGAGCTAAAAAAATGCCACATTAAAAACCAGAACGCATTTTTTTTAAACGTCTTATTAAAATGCACTAAATTACTGAAAGATTACCGTTCCTGTTTCAGCCAAAAATAAAAATATCTTTTTTTTTTTAAACCAACGAATCCGAAATAAGATATGCGATAAATGTGGCCTGCGCACTAAGATGCACCGCCATTGAACGCAGTGATACCCTTTCATAATTCGCAGCTATCTCGCAGCCAAGATAGCTTGAAACGAAGCCGAGCTTTCTTCGGCTGGCTAAAACTAATCCGATAAATACTTTATTAATTTGACCCATCTTCAACGTGCATATTACTTAATCTAAATTATCAAACTAATTTTTTTTTTAGCTTTCAGAATATTTTTGAGGTCAATTTTTGTAATTAAGTGTACAGAGGCTAAAGTTGAAAGATGTTCCGTTAAAAAAAATGTTTTATCTCGCCCCACTTAATCAGCACTTAACAGCTCGATTCGTTTAACTCCATTCTAAAAACGAAAGAGTGCAGTTGTAGCCGAATATTAAGGAGCAGCCTACCATGAAATGATGATGCAAGGGTAGGTGAAGTCAGGGGCGTAGCGAGGGGGGGGGGCGGGGGTGCGGACCGCACCGAGTGACACCATTAAGGGGGGTGACACCAAGGCAAAAATAGCAAAATATATAGAGAAAAACTTGAGGGGGGGGGGGGGTGCAAATCGAAAGTTTGAGGGGGGGGGGTGCAAATCGAAAGTTTGAGGGGGGGGTGCAAATAGAGAACTTGAAAGTTTGTTCCCGGGAAGGGTCGCTACGTCTCTGGGGGGGGGGGGGGGAGTGACACCATTAAGTGCCGCACAGGGTGACACCCGACCTCGCTACGCCACTGAGTGAAGTAGAGTTGAGCTGTTTCTTAAAATGTCAGGCTTTGTCATAATAATGCCTGTACATTTATGAGTGACGTAATTTACAGGGCTCGATTTTGTAGTGTGTACATACATTTTTTGTACTAATCCAAGTTGTTGTAATATGTACATCAAGTTTTTTGAATGGTGTACGTCAGGATTTTTATAGTGTTACACCAAGTTTTCTTGTGTGAACATGAACTTTGTATTCTGTACATCTAGATTTGTAGTATGTATTTTATATTTTTCTAGCACGCACATCAAGTTCTTGTATTGTGTACATGCTTGTAATCAGTTTATCAAACTTTTTTCGTGTGTACATAGAATGTAATCCGTACATCAAACTTTTTTTCGTGTGTACATAGAATTCTGTTGTCTGCACATCAAATTTTTCTCACGTTTTTTTTGGTACGTGTATAAAAACTGGCCTGGTTTACAAATTTAAACCGGATGTTTACGAACGCGCGAATGACGTAGATGAACTGGATTTTGTGCGGCGGTTCGCCTAAATGACGAAATGATTTCCCTCGCCTCCCCCCTCCACCCCATTTGCCGAGTTTCTCAATGAACGTACATATCGTACGAACTGTTTAACCCGCAGATTAACATATTTTCTTGCAGGCTTACGGCAACCTTAATTTATTTCTGGTTGTAATACATTTTCCTAGTATGGTGGGTGGGGGTGGTGTGTGTGTGGGTGGTGGGGGGGGAATAAAAATAAGACCCCTCTCCCAGTGGCGTAGCAAGGTCGGGTATCACCCGGTGCGGCACTTAATGGTGTCATCCCCCAGAGGCGTAGCGACCCTTCCCGGGGACAAACTTTCAATTTTTGATTTGCACCCCCCTCAAACTTTCGATTTGCACCTCTTAAAACACTATTTACCCTTTTTCTCTCTAAATTTGCTATTTTTTGCCTTGGTGTCACTCCCCCCCCCCCCTAAATGGTGTCACCCGGTGCGGTCCGCACCCCTCCGCCCCCCCCCCCCCTCGCTACGCCTCCGCCCTCTCCTCATGTGATCCGAGTGATTACAACTATTCATTGACCATGCGTCTGTTTAGTTATCATCATTGCCTTGACATAGTGCTGGTGGGTTATCTCTCCTGTATGATACATTGTAAAGACGGATCAGTTAAACCAGTCTAACAAGGAAATAAAGTAGGCTTACATATATTGTTTTATCATGCATTAAACTTTAAAAACATTTAGAAATTTGACATTTATTTAAAAATCCCTCATAAACAAAATCCCCGCAGCTACGGTTTCTGTATAGACAGGAAAAAATAATATATATATATATATATATATATCCTAATTATCCCGAGTTAAGTAGAATTTTATTTTAATACATAAAAACAAAATATCCTTGTTTAGTAAAAGTGTAAAAAAGCATGAAAGTGTTAACAAATTTTTAAATACTAAAAAAACGAAAAAAAAGAAAAAACTGCGCTATGCTGAACACGAGTTAAGTCCCTTGTCGATCTAGTAAAAATACAATTGTAGAATGACGTCAAATAGCGACGTCAACGTCCCACCCCAATTTAGATTTATTTTAAAAAAAACTAGGCTAGCTCTACACACCCTTCTGATTGAGTAGTCGCAGACCACCAGGATAAAAAAAAAATTATAATCCGGTTATTTCGCTATCTTCTGGCGAATGAAATTCCTGGTCCTCGGAAAAGTGCAGTGGATTATTTCCCCGTCTCGTCTGCAGATAATTGAAATCTGCTCAGAGACAGAGAAACGCTGACAACGTCAGGGGAAGTAAGTCACTCCAGATTTTAATTTAAAAAAAAAATTTCTTCTATCAAGGTTCATTTATTTAAAGAATAAATAATTGACCTAGTCCGAAGGAACGCTAATTATAGATGATTTTTAACATCCACCAAAATCGACCCCCCCCCCGCTTGTATATTGACTGCCTTACTTTACACCAGATTACGCAGCGACAAACTCAAGCTATAAATAAAACCCGGCAGTTTTAAAAGCTGTTATAAAAAACTAAGCTATAAATTAAAGAAGGTATAAATAAATTAAACAGCTAAAACGCTAAGCTTCAAAGATTTCTTATCCAAGTTGTGGGTCATATTGCGTGTTTTGTGCGTCATCACCTCAGATGACGTCATACTCACGACGTCATAGGGTTTCTGCCTTGGGGTTAAAGAGTTCCCTTATTATAAATCGTATAAATACCCCCCCCCCCCCCTATAAGGCTTGAGGTAGGTTATCTATTTTTATAAAAAGACAGTAGATATTTTTAAATTCTTGTGTGGCTTAGCGATATTGATATTAAAAAAAAGGACTCTTTTTTTAAAATTACCTAATATAGAAGCACATTCTTATCTAAGACGTGCATAAACTGTTCACAAGTGTAGGTTTATTTTTAGTGTCCTGTACTATGCCAATAACAAGTACTCTCTAAGACCAGCCATTGTCTCCTCGTATCATTTTACTGACACGGACTAGGTGGAGGCCATTTCACGTGCGTTTCAAATTTCGTGTCAGGTAACTCGATGTCATTTCTGGAACTATTAACCTTTTCTGGAATGTGAACACTGTACGTTTTTAGCGGGATTTATTTTATTGAAATATTTGGAGATTTTATAAAAGGCAAGGACTACTAACATTTTGTTTAGTTTTTGTGTGTGTGTCGAGCTATATAATCAATGGCTATATATATATATATATATATATATATATATATATATATATATATATATATATATATATATATATACACATTGTGCTAGGGCTATTGTTGTCGTTATAATTAGCCATAAGTTGACTTACAATTACTATTTGAGCTTGGCATATCGAACAAAGATTCTCAGTGATAATAAAAGTTTAAATACGGACTGCGGCTAACAGTAAATCGGGCTTTTCAAATGCTGTTTTGTACACACTCGGTCTCTGGTGTCTAGTTTCCCTCTAAACGAAACGCTACTGTCAATCTGCCAGTGTTTTGTCTCCTTTCATTTACCCGGTTTACAATTTTTATTTAGTCCTTAACGCCAAATAAAACTGTCCCTCCCTTTTAAAATAATATATATTTCCGTGCTCGCTTTTATAAACACAATACCCCCCAACGTTACGAAAATTCTTCGCGACACTGCGAATACACCAACATTGCGAATACCCGAAGTTGTTGATAACAGAACCCCGTGGCCCCTGTTTTCATAAAGATATCGTGGTTAACCGGCGAATCGGTATCAAACTCCGATACGCTGATACGCGGGCCCATCTTTGCCCGTCTTGACCCACCATTGATTCGCCACTCGAAGCAGATTTAATGGGGAGGTGCATACAATTCGCCCGGGCGCTTTCAAACCGACGGCGAATAACAGAACTCTGCGCACCGGATGACCTAGAGGCGAGAATATAAAGTGCGGTTAATTGCGCCCTTTTAAATTCTGAAATCGTTCTGTAAACCCGCCGCCGCGCAGGGGATAAGTGCAGTTTTGACTGGAGCGATTTGCTTTGGGGAATTGTTTTCGGGAACTTGTCGCAAGATCAAGTCGCGGAACTTGTCGCGGAAGTTGTGGCGCTACATGCTGACAAGAAGTTGTTTCAAGTGTAGGAAGGCTGTAATAATTTTTTTTAAATGTAAGTAAGTAGTTAGGTTGTTTTACTGAAGACTTCTTTATTGTATTACCAAAGTAAGCATTTTGGTAGTTTTGCTGTATTTCCGAAGAAGTCATCTTTATTGTAAGGCGGTATTACTGAAGAATTTCTAGTTAGTCATGATTCATTGTTGGCCGTAGGTCAGTTATGGCTATTACTCGGGGTTGGCTATAGTTCATTTATGGTCATAACTCAGTGTTGGCCAGTGGGAAATGATTCATTGTTGGCCATAGTTCAATGTTGGCTAGTCGGCCATGGTTCAGTGTTTGCCATTTATATTTTAACACAGAAACAGCGGAGCTTAAATGTCGCATGTATGTTTGTGTTCAGTTTTGACCATAAAATACTTGTAACTTGTGAAGTTCATGTATTACCTTCTGTGCTTAATTAAGTTTTCACAAACTTGCTTTCACGAGGTTCCTAAACTTATTATAAGTGATACATCTGGCGTAGCTTTAAGAACATGTAAATAAAAGCCATCATCAGCGTATGTGCTGTGTCATCGTCTCCCCCCCCCCCCCACCACCACCCACCCATATACTAAACAAAATAAATTTGGCGATAAAAAAATAAACTGGACGTTGTTCCAAAAATATTATTCTAATAAAGTCCATCGTCCTGACCTATCTCTAACCTTTAATGACCTCTCTCTGTGACCCCTTGTACGAGCCCAAAAGTCGGACAGAATCCGATCCGGCATTAAGCCCAAATCCCACAACAACGGCCGGTGCCCTGGACCGGAACCCGCTCAAGTCTGGGATCTTGGGGGATCACATTTCGTGGGATTAGCGTCAACATTATACCCGCGTCATCCCGCCCTCTGTCCATCCTATATCCACCCTCGATCCTCGCATACCCGTGATGCTATTAATGGTCTGTATGCATACATCACGCACCACCACCAAATATCACCCGCACGCACACAGTAACAAACCTACACACACTCCCAAAAGTAAACCTACACATACTCCCACCAACAAACCTACACACACTCCCATAAGCAAACCTACACATACTCCCACCAACAAACCTACACATACTCCCACCAACAAACCTACACATACTCCCACCACAAACCTACCCACTCCCCCACCAATAGACATATACACTCCATCAACAAACCCACACACATTTCCACACAAACTCCCACCAATAAACATATACACTCCATCAACAAACCCACATACATTACCACCAATAAACCGACACCCACTACCAGACCTACACACACTCTCACCAACACCACCCTCCCCACACACACAACCACACAACTCCCACACTTCCACCGACGTTGGCGGTAGACCTAATCAACGTGACATCAAAAATGGCGACAGACACAAAGAAAGTGACGCCCTCCACGGCTGAGCAGCCTCCAATTGCCGGCCCGCCCCCTACCGGCCCCGGCCCCGGGGCTAATGCTCTCTTCTGCCGGCTCTCGCGGTGACACTAATTCTCTTCCGGTTTGGAGAAAAGGGGTTATTCAATAACCACCCAAGCGGAAAAACGGATTATCAATTAATATCACTTCACGGGGTGGTTGGACCAGATATCAAGAACCGGTTTTTGTTAGCTTTAGAATGAAATGACGAGCCGGAAGCCGGCTTTTTGAAAGCTGTAATTGTCGGGTGAAGAGAGACCGGTTCTCTTAAGTACTGGAGTGATCAGTTGCAAGTTAAAACGGTCCTTTGTTACCGCGATACGAGACGGGGGCGTCAGACCCGGCAGGTGAAGTAGAGTTGACCCGCTAATTGCCTCGGCACATACGTTTAACATCTTAGGCTCGATGATATCTATATGAAGCACATATATAACGTATATATACATAACCTATATATGTATATATATATATATATATATATATATATATATATATATATATATATATATATATATATATATATATATATATATATATACAGTGGCGTAGCGAGGTCGGGTGTCACCCGGTGCGGCACTTAATGGTGTTACCCCCCACAGAGGCATAGAGACCCTTCCCAGGGACAAACTTTCAAATTTTCAATTTGCACCCCCCTCGAGTTTTCGATTTGCACCCCCCCCCCCTCAAACTTTCGATTTGCACCCCGCCCTCGAGTTTTTCTCTATATATTTTGCTATTTTTTGCCTTGGTGTCACCCCCCTAAATGGTGTCACCCGGTGCGGTCCGCACCCCCCGCCCCCTCCTCGCTACGCCCCTATATATATATATATATATATATATATATATATATATATATATATATATATATATATATATATATATATATATATATATATATATATATATATATATATATATATATATGTCTCATTATACACATTTTCGTGGTGTACATATGTAGAAATATATTGTTTACATAAGATAACAATCTATTAATACTACCAGCCACGTTATAAATTATGCTCTAGATATCAGCCGTACCTTAGTAAAGCCCTAAAGAATATTCCAATAAAATACCGCTTTCTTTAAACTTAAACCAATATTCCTAGTTCATGAACTACCCTCAACATAACCCAGACTTCTTGATATGGTTGTCCAACACACAATCCACAAAATCCTGGATATGTCACAAACCAACTGCAATATTATCCCTATCCACGATCCTTGCTATCCCGTCAAGAACGGGTAGGCCTATTCTTCAAGAGCCCGAGGCTCCAAATTCTACTTGCTGAAAATTGAATTTTTTGGACAACTCTTCGCCACCCTCTCACACACTTCCACACCCCACCTCCCCACACACAATTAACGATTACAAATGTTTACCCATGTCCTCTCTCCCCCCCTCACTTAAGCTACATCTTCCCCTTAAAACCACCGTGCAAAAAAAAAAAAGTAGAGCGTTTCACATTTGCATATTTAAAGTACACGGAACACGCTTGACAAGATCTAAAGAGATCACTTCTACACAAAGCAACGAGTCTGCACTTTATAACAAAACGCACACAACACACACACACACACACATATATATATATATATATATATATATATATATATATATATATATATATATATATATATATACTTTGTAACACAGCAACGAGACCTCACTTTATTACAAAGAAACAAATGACGCACAATATAACAAAGCACGCAAAACTCATTTTATAACAAAGAGCACAAATTACATTTTATAACAAGGCACATAATCTCACTATATAACAAAGGACACCTGTCTCACTAACAAAGCACACATTTTCTTTATAACAAAGCACACATATACTTTATAACAAAGCACACATATACTTTATAACAAAGCACACAGATACTTTATAACAAAGCGCACATATACTTTATAACAAAGCACACGTATACTTTATACCAAAGCACACAGATACTTTATAACAAAGCACACAAAGCATGGACTGCTGTACTAGTAACAACTCCAGTAGGACGGGTCAACATACGGGTAACAATTCAAGCATACAGCTATACTTACACTTTACGGGTAACAATCTAAGCATACAGCTATACTTACACTTTACGGGTATCAATTCAAGCATACAGCTATACTTACACTTTACGGGTATCAATTCAAGCATACAGCTATACTTACACTTTACGGGTATCAATTCAAGCATACAGCTATACTTACACTTTACGGGTATCAATTCAAGCATACAGCTATACTTACACTTTACGGGTATCAAATCAAGCATACAGCTATACTTACACTTTACGGGTATCAATTCAAGCATACAGCTATACTTACACTTTACGGGTATCAATTCAAGCATACAGCTATACTTACACTTTACGGGTATCAATTCAAGCATACAGCTATACTTACACTTTACGGGTATCAATTCAAGCATACAGCTATACTTACACTTTACGGGTATCAATCTAAGCATACAGCTATACTTACACTTTGCGGGTATCAATTCAAGCATACAGCTATACTTACACTTTACGGGTATCAATCTAAGCATACAGCTATACTTACACTTTACGGGTATCAATTCAAGCATACAGCTATACTTACACTTTACGGGTATCAATTCAAGCATACAGCTATACTTACACTTTACAGGTATCAATTCAAGCATACAGCTATACTTACACTTTACGGGTATCAATTCAAGCATACAGCTATACTTACACTTTACGGGTATCAATCTAAGCATACAGCTATACTTACACTTTACGGGTATCAATTCAAGCATACAGCTATACTTACACTTTACGGGTATCAATTCAAGCATACAGCTATACTTACACTTTACGGGTATCAATTCAAGCATACAGCTATACTTACACTTTACGGGTATCAATTCAAGCATACAGCTATACTTACACTTTACGGGTATCAATTCAAGCATACAGCTATACTTACACTTTACGGGTATCAATTCAAGCATACAGCTATACTTACACTTTACGGGTATCAATCTAAGCATACAGCTATACTTACACTTTACGGGTATCAATTCAAGCATACAGCTATACTTACACTTTACGGGTATCAATTCAAGCATACAGCTATACTTACACTTTACAGGTATCAATTCAAGCATACAGCTATACTTACACTTTACGGGTATCAATTCAAGCATACAGCTATACTTACACTTTACGGGTATCAATCTAAGCATACAGCTATACTTACACTTTACGGGTATCAATTCAAGCATACAGCTATACTTACACTTTACGGGTATCAATTCAAGCATACAGCTATACTTACACTTTGCGGGTATCAATTCAAGCATACAGCTATACTTACACTTTACGGGTATCAATTCAAGCATACAGCTATACTTACACTTTACATGTATCAATTCAAGCATACAGCTATACTTACACTTTACGGGTATCAATTCAAGCATACAGCTATACTTACACATTACGGGTATCAATTCAAGCATACAGCTATACTTACACTTTATGGGTATCAATTCAAGCATACAGCTATACTTACACTTTACGGGTATCAATTCAAGCATACAGCTATACTTACACTTTACGGGTATCAATTCAAGCATACAGCTATACTTACACTTTACGGGTATCAATTCAAGCATACAGCTATACTTACACTTTACGGTATCAATTCAAGCATACAGCTATACTTACACTTTACGGGTATCAATTCAAGCATACAGCTATACTTACACTTTACATGTATCAATTCAAGCATACAGCTATACTTACACTTTACGGGTATCAATTCAAGCATACAGCTATACTTACACTTTACAGGTATCAATTCAAGCATACAGCTATACTTACACTTTACATGTATCAATTCAAGCATACAGCTATGCTTATACTTTACGGGTATCAATTCAAGCATACAGCTATGCTTATACTTTACAGCCACTATTTACGCCTACTTCATGCTATCTTCTCCATGTTTACATTTGGTGACCTTCAAGACTGGTGACCTTGAGAAATAGTCCCCCCCCCCTCGAAAGATAACCGAGTTTTATATCCATTTGATTACCACAGGTTGATTACAGCTTCGATCCTTGTGTACCGACTTTTTAAAAAATCGGTGCTAATCCAAAATACAAACCCGTTATAAAATTAAACATACATGCGTCATGATATATTTCAACACATAGGTACTAAATTGTCCTTGACACCGACCCCCACCCCCACCCCTCTCCATATTTTGTGCGTGGGGTGGGGGTGTGCAATGAAACACAAATCATACTTATGAAACACCTCACCGAGGTTCCTTCTGCCAGATAACACTGTCTTGTCAGTGCTTATTTTATCTCTTCACACGTCACAGGCCTACCACCAGAAGTTCTTATCTCAGACGATTCTACATTGAAGAATTACATTATAATTTTATTATCCTTAGCCACATTTTTTTTTCTAACACTAGTATTAAAAAAATTCATAAAAAACGTTTTAATAACAAGCTTTATGTACTAATGCACTAAAAAGTAGAAAATAAATTATAGACTACTATTTAAATAACTATAAAGAATAGCGTGGGTCACTTTAGTATCTATTGGATACCTTTATTAATATTTAGGAAGTGACCCACGCTTTTCTTTATAGTTATTTAAATAGTAGTCTATAATTTATTTTCTACTTTTTAGTGCATTAGTACATAAAGCTTGTTATTAAAACGTTTTTTATGAATTTTTTTTTAGTACTTTACATGTTTTTATTTACAATAGAGTTTCATGTCTAAAAACCATTGCGCGCCTATTGAACGTGATGGCGCAGCTATTGAACGTGATAACGCGCTTTTGCCGTGATGACGCGTTTGGATAGACATGCCTACTAATTAGGTCCAAATTTTAATTAATTCATAAAAAATTAATTAGGCATCCAATTAAGTCAAATTTAATTTCAGATTGCATTGTCTTCATGTCTTGACCCACGTGCAAACCGTGAACCGTATCGGTCAGTTAGAAGTGTCCGAATTTTCGCTCCGGCGTTTCGATCTAGACAGACAGACAGAGGAAGTGAGTTAAATAAAAGCTTGTAAAATTGACAGGTTTAGTTTAAAAAGAGAAGCCATTGTAAAATAATTAAAAAAAAACTACAAAAAACTTTAATTTGGTTCCAATTCAATGAGATTAAAAAAAAAAAAAAACTGGTCGCAGCATCGGAAGAAGGAACATAAAAATGACGTATAAAAAGTAACTTCCGGTTTGTTCCAGTTTTTTTAAGACCAGGTTGCCCTGATCACGTGATGTTTACAGCAGCGCGCATGCGTGCTCTGTTCTTCCATCTGGTTGACCTCATGTTGTCATGTTGTCTTTCATGCTGTCCGACATGTTGTCCGTCATCGACCGACATCTTGCAGATCTGAGTTTTACAATGAGTTTTCTATCAAGGTAGATGGCGCTCTTTCCATAAGTGACGTTATTCCTTACATTAATTTTGGTTGACGACGCAACTATTAGTTTTCAGTCTTTTAAAAATAAAAAAAAGTCTGATAAAATTTAAAAATAATTGCGTAAAGCTTTAAGTTAATTAATTCATTAATAATATATATCAGGGGCGTAGCGAGGGGGGGCGGGGGGTGCGGACCGCACCTTGTGACACCATTTAGGGGGGTGACACCAAGGCAAAAAATAGCAAAATATAGAGAAAAACTCGAGGGGGGGGGGGTGCAAATCGAAAGTTTGAAGGGGGGGGGGTGCAAATCGAAAGTTTGAGGGGGGGGGGGGTGCAAATCGAAAATTTGAAAGTTTGTCCCTGGGAAGGGTCTCTATGCCTCTGGGGGGGGGGGGGGGGGGTGACACCATTAAGTGCCGCACCGGGTGACACCCGACCTCGCTACGCCACTGATATATATGTTTCACTAAATAACATGGATTGAGAAAACTAGTTCCATGTTTTGATTTTTTTGTAGGGTCCCTGGTTCGAAATGTGGCCTCGAAGTCCTTGCCTTGTACACACACCAAATGTTTCTATTTTTACAGTCGTGCGGCTATTCCCGTTTCAAGTGCGCACCAGCGCGAAAATAGAGTTTTATTTTTAAACACGACAACGTTTAAAAAAAAAACACGATGGCGTTTTACGGTCGCTATTTCAAACTAAAGTCACTACGCATTTTAAATTTTTTTTTTTGGTTTAGATTAATTATTTGGAGATTTATTTTAATGATCTGACTTTAGAAGCACCACTACAGAATCGTATTAGGAGTCTTCTTCACCTGTAGGCAATATCAATGCTAGCGTCAGGTATGATCAGAGTTTCTTCCAGGCATCTCTTCGGCTTCGCCACCCCGAAAAATTTCTACCCCCCCCCCCCCGAACAAAATGAAATTTATATAATTTTTATAGAAAATATATACTTTTAACAGTGTCCGCCCCCCGCCCCCCCCCCCCCCCCCCGAAGAAAGTCTACAGCCCCCCCCCCCGAAAATTTCAACCCCCCCCCCCCCCCCGGAGAAAAAAGTCTGGAAGAAACACTGGGTATGAATAGGGTTACGATTACGGACTGTTTTTAGGTATGAGTTAGGTTAGTCTTGTAATCCAAATGTAACATCAATACGCCCTGCCGATTCAACAAATTGCATTTTAAATTTTAAAATTGCAACTATGCTTTAAAGATTATTTCGGTTATTTAAAAAAATAGACAATATTCTGTTATTTTATTTTTAGAAATATTAAACGTACCGATTTGCACAAGCTAAACAAGAGGGTTCCTGGCGTCCATGTACATGACCCTAGTTTGAGATCCCCCTTAACCCCCCACCCCCCATCGAAACACGCTTAAGAAATACCCCCCACCCAGAAACCCGTTTGTTTAATTGTTGAACGTTCTGGAATCAACGTCGCATCTGCAGTGTGTGTGAGTATTTCTTAGCCTCCCTTCGAGTTGAAATACCACCACCTCCAACAACATGTGGTATTCCCACTCACGGTCTAAAAATAGCACCAGAAGATGGGGCTCACCCCCACCCCCTCACCCCCTCACACATTGGTTCCTTAACACCTTTTCTCTTCTCTTCCCACCTTGTCTTTATTTACACGTAATAATACAATGTTAATTAAGACACCAGGCTCTGCCTTCAGTTGTTGAAGAAAAGAATTGCGAATGTTTTTTTATTTTTTATTATTTGAAAAAAATAATTCTTTCCTAGTTTCTTAGGAACCGCCAGCTGATTCTAATTATATATTAAAAAAATTAAAAATTGGGAGGGGAAAAAAATCAACAAACCTACGTAAAAGTTTTGTAGTTGAGGCATTCACACGAACCAGCACTCGATGGGTGAGTTGAGAGTTGATGGAGTACGCTCCCTTCTCTCGGTGCATGCCTGCTTGCCGCATCGGCGTTGAACCGTTTTGGACAGCCTCATCCGAGACACGCAAAACAAGGGGAGGGAAGCGGCAAGGGAGAACACTCTTCGGGTGCTCTCTTTTTTCTTTCTCCCTTTTAAATTCAGGGTTTTAAATAAAAAAGAGGGGGGTTGTGCGGTGAAAGGTAAAGCACTATACCGAGCATCTATCTCCTAGCTTTTGTCATCGGTTTGCTAGCTTGCTGAAGCTCAGTATGGCTTCTCCGTGTAACGAGAAGGGTTTCTGCGTGGGGGATGTATGTTCTACATGAGTGCTGGACTTTGGCAAGTTGAAGATTCGCGCTATTTTATTGGAATATTCTTTAGGGCTTTACTCAAAGGTACGGCTGATATCTAGAGCATAATTTATAACGTGGCTGGTAGTATTAATAGATTGTTATCTTATGTAAACAATATATTTCTACATAAGTACATCACGAAAATGTGTCAATGTATAACGAGACCTATATATATATATATATATATATATATATATATATATATATATATATATATATATATATATATATATATATATATATATATACATAATGTATATATACGTTATATATATGTGCTACATATAGAGCATTTCTTATTCATTAACTACACATTAAAGAAAAAAACCTCTATTTCAACCTCTTTGTGTCTTGGACCATACAAGTGTGTGTGTGTGTGTGTTTGTTTGTTAGTGTGCGTGTAAGTGTTACTGTGTGTAGCTGTGTATGTTATCGAAGAAATGAATGCTGTACGTCTTCATGTAGTTAAAGTACTCCATACCTCCCTTTATCAGTTAATGCAGTGTTATTATTGTGATTCTACCCAAACAATTCTAGCTAAAAATTGTTTTGTTGTTATTGTGATTGTACCCACACAAAAAAAATTAGCTAAAAATTGTTTGTTATTATTGTGATTCTACTCATAACATTTTAACTAAAAAAATGTTTTGTTATTACTGTGATTCTACTCATAACATTTTAACTAAAAAAATAGTTTTGTTATTGTGATTCTACTCATAACATTTTAACTAAAAGAAAAACTTGGTGTATGTATCATACATCTCACCACTGTCGGCATCTGTGCCAGGGTCACGTTGAGTGGCCCAAATCTCGAGCGATGCAAGAGATTACATACGAGATTTTGCTAGTTTAAACATTCCACGCTAACATGTGTGTACAGAGCGCCTTCACACAGCCACCTACAAACGCTGTATCGTTTTATTTTATACCCTTAGCCGAGGGTTTGATGTAGTGGAGAGAGAGAGAGGGAGAGAGAGAGAGAGGGGGAAGAAGGAGAGAAAGAGAGAGTATATAATGCGTTCAAACACTACATCCATGTTAAGAGCAGCTTCTGAAGGACAGTGTGGGAGGGGGTGGGGTGGAATTCCATGTTTACATTTCCCTGCCTCTGAGGGTGTGGAAAAAGGGTGCCGATTCGGGCGCCCAGTGGCTATTAATAAGGGGAGGTGCTGGGCGTTCATCTTCCAGACATGGTTGATAAATAAAGAGATGAAAACTGCAGAACTAACATAATTACAAATTTAATTGCACTTTAGCTTGTTAATGGTTTACTATTATTAGAAATCGTGAAGGTTCAATTAGGGCGTTTGTGTGTGTGTGTGTGTGTGTGTTGTAGAGGTGGGGTGGGCTCTGCTCTGTGTTCTATATCTATATATAGTATATCTATTTAGACCTACCCTATATAGACCTACCCTATACGCCCACGAATTCATGATTCCTATTAATAGGCTAACATGGTGATCCCCTCACATTTCACAACATCAAGGAGAAAAATAATTTCTTCTCTAAAAATTTTACAACTTCGTGATGTTAAAAAAAAACACGGTGCGCACGAACCATGCAAAGAAGGTGCGTAGTTTGATCGCTGCTGAAAATTTTATTTAAAATTATTTTTTTTTAAAAGCGCGGTGACAAGTATCTAGCACACCCCTGGGATTGCTAAATTCCGATTATCTGATTGGTATGCACACCACTGAATTCCGATTGTATGATTGGTTTGTTTATGTATAAGGGATTGATCAACGTATTAAAATATGCCTGCATGAGAAATTCGAAACAGTTCACGCGGAACGTTAGCAGGTAGCAGCAACACCGTAAGTGTAAATATAAATATGTAATAATAGTTAACAATATATATATATATATATATATATATATATATATATATATATATATATATATATATATATATATATATATATATATATATATATTATATTATATTTTATAATTAAATAATTTCATTTTCATGTGTTGTATTGTGGGATAAATATAAATAATTAACTTATTTTGAAATCTATCTCAGTTCACTAATTGCTGCCGTAAGGTGGTTATTTAATAGTGAATGTTTGATTCGATTTGTTGCATAAATAAAATGATCATTTTTATAAGACCGGGAAGATTTATCCCCAATAGTTATTCTCAATCAATGCAATGGCTTTGTTAACATTTGTGATACAACTCGCTGTTTTTCTGAAGTGAACGGGGCGTGGTTTGTCTTATAGGCCTACTCCATAGCCGCACAATTCTGTGTAGTTTGTTGAGAGGATGGGTTAGGGTTAGATTGTGGAGTTGCTCTTTTTTATGTGTAACAGCTTAGTGAAATCTGTTCCAGCTATATTTTCGGGTTAGCGAGCTTATGTTTTTTAAAACGTTTTTCTTAACTCAGCTTCGCGTTTGTTTGGTTGTTTGGTTGTTTGGATGTTTGTTGTTAAAATTGACATCGAAAATTAGCCCACTTCTGATTGCTCTAGAGACCTGAAATTTGGCATGCATGCTACTTTCGCCTAACAATTTCAGATGCAATCATAAAAACTAGCAATTAGTGACCGTAATTAGCTTAATTTAATTACGCCCCAAGGACCATAAAATTGAGGACATGATTTCTAAAGATACCGACAAGACTGGAGGCCTATTGGCACAGTTACTTCGGCCCCAATCGATGTGAGCGCGCTGGCCGTGATCGTATAGTGGTTAGTACTTCGCGTTGTGGCCGCGACAACCCAGGTTCGAATCCTGGTCGCTCAAGATTTTTAGTCCGTGTATTTATAAACGGTGGCCGGAAAGAACCGCAACGGAAAAAAGCGCAACGGAAAAAAGCGCAAATCAAAAAGCGCAACGGAAATAAGCGCACACGGAAAAAAGCGCAAAGAGAAAAAAGCGCACACAGAAAAAAGCGCAAAGAGAAAAAAGCGCAAACGGAAAAAAGCGCAAAGAGAAAAAAGCGCACACAGAAAAAAGCGCAAAGAGAAAAAAGCGCAAACGGAAAAAAGCGCAAAGAGAAAAAAGCGCACACGGAAAAAAGCGCAAAGAGAAAAAAGCGCAAACAGAAAAAAGCGCAAAGAGAAAAAAGCGCACACAGAAAAAAGCGCAAACAGAAAAAAGCGCAAACGGAAAAAAGCGCAAAGAGAAAAAAGCGCAAACGGAAAAAAGCGCAAATAGAAAAAAGCGCACACGGAAAAAAGCGCAAACGGAAAAAAGCGCAAACGGAAAAAAGCGCAAACAGAAAAAAGCGCAAACGGAAAAAAGCGCAAACAGAAAAAAGCGCACACAGAAAAAAGCGCAAACAGAAAAAAGCGCAAACGGAAAAAAGCGCAAACAGAAAAAAGCGCACACAGAAAAAAGCGCAAACGGAAAAAAGCGCAAACAGAAACAGAAAAATGCGCAACCAGAAAAAACACAAAGAAAAATGTGCAAAAGAGAAATTTAGCACAAAGACCATATGGACTAGATGACACATTTATACATGACTGTTAGGGCTGCTTTGAGAGTGTCGTGTTTGATCACGTGATCTACTACCATTTAAAGCGTACCACTACCATCTGCATTCCCATCACCACGATACCACGATACAGGCGATAATCACTTTACACAATGCCTATTATTTTCTTGGTCAATAATTATTCAACTACTATTCTCGTATAAACATAAAACTATCGACATTACACGAAGTATCTTTCACATTCTCCCTAGTCAAAAAAGTATCGGCGAAGTTCGTAAGTTTCGTAAACTGTACTAGACATCTTTTTTAATGAAAATTCATTGACATCATTGACATATGTTACATATAGTTTGGTAAGTATGTAGGCGGGTAGGTGGGTAGGTGGGTAAGTGGGTAAGTGGGTAGGTGGGTAGTTAGGTAGGTAGGTAGGTAGGTAGGTAGGTGGGTAGGTGGGTAGTAGGTAGGTAGGTAGGTGCGTCATGATGTGAAAAAATATTAAATACAAAATTGTTATTTTGGTGCGAACGAATGTTGTTACGAGAGATATGACGAATGCATGTTTGATGACGCGGATGAAAGAGAGTGAAGTTTTGCCGTAGGAACGGGTTGTTATAGTATGCAAGCTAGGTAGTTCGGACTAGGGAGAATGTGAAAGATACTTCGTGTAATGTCGATAGTTTTATGTTTATACGAGAATAGTAGTTGAATAATTATTGACCAAGAAAATAATAGGCATTGTGTAAAGTGATTATCGCCTGTATCGTGGTATCGTGGTGATGGGAATGCAGATGGTAGTGGTACGCTTTAAATGGTAGTAGATCACGTGATCAAACACGACACTCTCAAAGCAGCCCTAACAGTCATGTATAAATGTGTCATCTAGTCCATATGGTCTTTGTGCTAAATTTCTCTTTTGCACATTTTTCTTTGTGTTTTTTCTGGTTGCGCATTTTTCTGTTTCTGTTTGCGCTTTTTTCCGTTTGCGCTTTTTTCTGTGTGCGCTTTTTTCTGTTTGCGCTTTTTTCCGTTTGCGCTTTTTTCTGTTTGCGCTTTTTTCTGTGTGCGCTTTTTTCTGTTTGCGCTTTTTTCCGTTTGCGCTTTTTTCTGTTTGCGCTTTTTTCCGTTTGCGCTTTTTTCCGTTTGCGCTTTTTTCCGTGTGCGCTTTTTTCTATTTGCGCTTTTTTCCGTTTGCGCTTTTTTCTCTTTGCGCTTTTTTCCGTTTGCGCTTTTTTCTGTTTGCGCTTTTTTCTGTGTGCGCTTTTTTCTCTTTGCGCTTTTTTCTGTTTGCGCTTTTTTCTCTTTGCGCTTTTTTCCGTGTGCGCTTTTTTCTCTTTGCGCTTTTTTCCGTTTGCGCTTTTTTCTCTTTGCGCTTTTTTCTGTGTGCGCTTTTTTCTCTTTGCGCTTTTTTCCGTTTGCGCTTTTTTCTCTTTGCGCTTTTTTCTGTGTGCGCTTTTTTCTCTTTGCGCTTTTTTCCTTGTGCGCTTATTTCCGTTGCGCTTTTTGATTTGCGCTTTTTTCCGTTGCGCTTTTTTCCGTTGCGGTTCTTTCTGGGAACAACCTTTATAAACACTTTTTTAAAAAACCACGTTTTTCATGTGTAGCAACGGACTAAAAAGGAGAAAATAAAATACTTAAAAAAACGTTTTAAAAAACCACGTTTTTTATGTGTAGCAACGGACTAAAAAGGAGAACGGACACGGTAACACATTGTTAACGGTGACACGGTTGGTACGCTGGGCATGCTAAAATACACATAAACACGTTTTTCCTTAACTCAGCTTCGCGTTTATTTGTTTGTTTATGGGAGATTTGATCACGTGATTCGTGAGTAGATCTCCACGCCAGCAACGTAAATTACACCCTTTCTCTGTAGCGTATCGGTCGCTCAAGATTTTTTTAGTCCGTGTATTTAAAAACACTTAGTCAAGTCATACTTAATCAAGTGATTAGATAAAGTAGAAAATAAACTATATTAAAAACTTTTAAAAAACCACGTTTTTCATGTGTAGCAACGGACTAAAAAGGAGAAAATAAAATACTTAAAAAAAACTTTTTAAAAAAACACGTTTTTCTTGTGGACTAAAAAGTAGAAAATAACTATTTACATACATTTGATGACAAAAAACGTGGGTCGGGCAGATGGGTCGGGAAATTTGATGGTGAACGTACCCACGTTTTTTGTCATCAAATGTATGTAAATAGTTATTTTTTAAGCCGTTGGTTAAAAAAAATGAATGCTTTAGCCTGATTAACATACATAGTCAACATATAACTTCCGTTGTGAGGTGGTTACTGATGGATGTTTAAATTAATATGTTTAACATATACAGGCATAAAGCCATAATATTTTGCTTAGATCTGTCTTGACCCAATAAATAAACATCGAATACTCCTTCAAGATTTAGATAACTTCAGTGAAAAATCAACACGAAAAACGTGTTTGAACATTTATTTTTAATTCTTACAAAAGGCCAATAACCCTGGCTTTATGTCGAAAAACAGCCATTGTTTCTGTAGCATTGTCTTTAGCAAGTCAATGAATGTAGAGTTGAAATTCGTGTTATTAAAGCGCACCGCGTTCTCGATAGCGCGCAGTCGTTAGGAGACTTATCATTATTTTTTCATGAAAAATCGTAATTGGGGAAACATGAACACGCCCAGGAGCTTGGCGGAAAAATTGAACAAGATGGTTGGGTGCAATTATTTTTTAAAACCTTTGTTTAAATGTAGGGGAGAAAACTATTGTGAGGCTGTATTAGTCGATTTAAAAAAAAATATAGGGAAACAACTCCATTGGATAAAAAAATAAAGGGATGTAACCCGGCTCTAAAATAATGGATTTAACTAGAATGTGAATTCTTTTTTTTTTAACTTGGTATTGGAAATAGAAAATTCTAGAAAGAAATGTAATTTCCGTTTGAATTTACTGCAGCTGTAGTGTGACATTTCGCTGTGAGAGCTTTAGAGTTAGGTCGTTAGATACAAATTCTGGAGACTTGGATTTTTACGCAGGAAACATTAGTAAATTAATTAGCAAATGTTCATGTAAGTTACTTGATTTGAATTTTTAGTTTCAAAAATTTATCTTTTAATTTTAACTAGCCGTCCCGGCCAGGCCCTGCTCTGGCTTCTGTGAAAAACCCTTCTGTTAAAGACCATCACCTGTGTGTTTAGTAATCATCATAAACCCGGCATTGCCCACCCAAACCACAACCAACCAAAACCAAAACAACAAAACGCAAACATAACGCTAACACAATTACAAATACAAACGAAAACAAAAACTTACAACAAACCAACCACAACCACAAACACCAATACGAACACAAAGAAAAAAGCAAACGAAAACAAACCAAACCCAAACACAAAACCAACCACAAACACAAACCCAAAGAAAAAAACAAACGAAAAAGCAAACGAAAACAAACCAAATACAAACGCAAAACCAACCACAAACCCAAAGAAAAAAAAACACAAAAGAAAAAACAAACGAAAACAAACCAAATCCAAACGCAAAACCAACCTCAAACACAAATACAAACACAAACCCAATGAAAATAAAACACAAACGAAAACGAAAAAAGAAAGAACAAAAACGAACCAAATCAAAACGCAACCACTAACGCAAACCCAACCTAAACACAAAGAAAACACTAACGCGAATATAAACGCAAATTGCTCACGGGGCTGAATCGCCTACTTCAACTTAATAAACGACTATAGTACCCCAACTTATTCATAGTCTTTTGCACTCACTTTAATGAACGTAGGCGCGAAACCGAACACGGGAGGCCCGGGACCCCAAAAAGCACCCTGTCTGGGCGCCAGAGGACGCACCATGACGTCACCGCCTGATTGAACTTAGTAAACGCCTATAGTGCATAACTTATTTATAGTCTTTTGAACTCACGCAAACGTAGATACCATAGCGTACACCGGAAGGCCCGGGGCGCCAAATAGCACCCTGTCGGGGTGCCGGAGGACGCCCGGATTTGATTCACTTAAAGACTATAGTAACCTTTCTTATCCATAGTCTATCGCACTGTTTAAAACAAAATTATGCAGCATAGCGCTCACATGATAGCCCAGGGTGCCAAATCAAACCGTGCAGGGGCGCCGGCGGACGCGCCTGTTTCAATTTAGTGAACAAAAATGATAATACTCCAAGCTTATCCGTAAATGGAAAGAAATAAACGTATATGATTTGTAGGACCTGGCTTATTAAATGTTATTGATTTAAAAAAAAAAATAATTATTGAACAGTATGTTCAGTGTATAGAATAAATAAAAGGCAGTGTTAAAAATACCTAACGACATTGCACTTAATCAATCCCCGCTAATTGTGTAATTATTTTTTTTTTCTTAACACCAAAAACAAAGTAATAAAATGTTAATTCTCTCTTCTTAAGGATTTATTTTTCATTAAAGGGAAGTAACTTTGCAGTCAATACATTTCCGACACAATTTTAGAAATTTTATAAACGTCGATACACTTTTTAAAAATTTTATGTCGTGTTCATAATTGAAAATTATTCTTCTAAGTAAATAGAATGAAAATTGTTTTTAAAGACTTTCAATGGTAATTTTTTGACTCGTAAATTTAGACTTTGAGCACGATAAAAAATCTAACACTTAAATCCGTAGAAGTGTCAACGACAAACTTTTTTTGCCACACGTTACAGAACTGAGCTTTATATATTAGACTAGCCGTCCCGGCCAGGCCCTGCTCTGGCTTCTGTAAAAAACCTTTCTGTTAAAGACCATTACGTGTATGCTTAGTTATCATCATAAACCCGGCATTGCCGACCCAAACTAAAACCAACCAAAACCAAATTAACAAAACGCAAAAAAAAGCTAACACAATTACAAATACAAACGAAAACAAAAACCTAACAACAAACCAACCACAACCACAAACACCAATACGAACACAAAGAAAAAAACAAACAAAAAAGCAAATGAAAACAAACCAAATCCAAACGCAAAACCAACCATAAACACAAACCCAACGAAAAAAAAAACAAACGAAAAAGCAAACGAAAACAACCCAAATCCAAACGCAATACCAACCACAAACACAAAAGCAAACGAAAACAAACCAAATCCAAACGCAAAACCAACCACAAACACAAACCCAAAGAAAAAAACACAAACGAAAAAGCAAACGAAAACAAACCAAATCCAAACGCAAAACCAACCACAAACCCAAAGAAAAAAACACAAAAGAAAAAACAAACGAAAACAAACCAAATCCAAACGCAAAACCAACCTCAAACACAAACACAAACGCAAACCCAATGAAAATAAAACACAAACGAAAACAAAAAAAGAAAGAACAAAAACGAACCAAATCAAAACGCAACCACTAACGCAAACCCAACCTAAAGACAAAGAAAACACTAACGCGAACATAAACGCACAGTGCTCACGGGGCTGAATCGCCTGCTTCAGCTTAATAAACGACTATAGTACCGCAACTTATTCATAGTCTTTTGCACTCATTTTAATGAACGTAGGCGCGAAACCGAACACGGAAGGCCCGGGACCCCTAATAGCACCCTGTCTGGGCGCCAGAGGACGCACCATGACGTCACCGCCTGATTGAACTTGGTAAACGACTATAGTACATAACTTATTCATAGTCTTTTGAACTCACGCGAACGTAGATACCCTAGCGTACACCGGAAGGCCCGGGGCGCCAAATAGCACCCTGTCGGGGTGCCGGAGGACGCCTGGATTTGATTCACTTAAAGACTATAGTAACCTTTCTTATCCATAGTCTATCGCAATGTTCAAAACAAAATTATGCAGCATAGCGCTCACATGATAGCCCAGGGTGCCAAATCGAACCGTGCAGGGGCGCCGGCGGACGCGCCTGTTTCAATTTAGTGAACAAAAATGATAACACTCCAAGCTTATCCGTAAATGGAAAGAAAGAAACATATAGGATTTGTAGGACCATGGCTTATTAAATGTTATTGATTTTAAAAAAAAAATAATTATTGAACAGTATGTTCAGTGTATAGAATAAATAAAAGGCAGTGTTAAAAATACCTAACGACATTGCACTTAATCAATCCCCGCTGATTATGTAATTATTTTTTTTTCTTAACACCAAAACAAAGTAATAATAAAAAGTAAATTCTTTCTTCTTAATGATTTTTTTTTAAAGGGAAGTAACTGTGCAGTCAATACATCTCCGACACAATTTTAGAAATTTTATAAACGTCGATACACTTTTTAAAAATTGTATGTCGTGTTCATAATTGAAAATTATTTTTTTAAGTAAATAGAATGAAAATTGTTTTTAAAGACTTTCAATGGTAATTTTTTGACTCGTAAATTTAGACGACTGCGCACGATAATTGATCTAACACTTGAATCCGTAGAAATGCCAACGATGCACATTTGTGTCCGCCACATACAGAACTGAGCTTTATATATTAGATTAGTCTACACCAGGGGTTCCCAACCTTTTTTTTTACTCTAGAGCACATTCTAAAATATCGGTAGGGTGGCGGGCACCACCTATATTAAATCGACAAACTCCTTCCAGAGGCGTAGCGACCCTTCCCGTCACCCGGGTACAAAACTTTCTATTTGCACCCCCCCCCCCCCCCCCTCAAACTTTCGATTCTGTCTCTGTCGAATAGTGAAAGGCGGGCACGTACGAATCGTTCGGCGGGCGCCATGGCGCCCGCGGGCACGGGGTTGGGAACCCCTGGGCTACACTTAAGAAATAAGTTTTACTATTGTTAATCTGTATCAGTCCTCACAAGCTGATGATGAAAACTGTAGTACTTAAGCGAACATGCAAGGCAAACTGACGCTGTAAATTACATGCCTGAGGCACGCAAAAAATAAAAATAAATAATAATGACCTTTATTTGTAATTTTTACGTTGATAAACTACATAAACAAGCATGTACAGTTAGTGGTCTAATTCTCTTTAGTTTATAACAGTTCTTCCTATAATTTATGTGATAGTGTTGTTCAGACTAAAAGGTAAACTAATCCCGCTGAAGAACCGAACGAGAAACTGTTCTGTGTCACTAGGCTTGATGTTCTATGTCGTTGTTCATATCCTAACGCGGTTCATTATTTATATGACCTAGACAGACCTAGACACAAGTCGTGTCATCACTAAAACTACCAGAATATCATAAACATTTACCAGAATATCATAAATCATGACATGAATAAAACTACCAGAATATCATAAATCATGGCATCACTAAAACTACCAGAATATCATAAATCATGGCATCACTAAAACTACCAGAATATCATAAATCATGACATGAATAAAACTACCAGAATATCATAAATCATGACGTCACTAAAACTACCAGAATATCATAAATCATGACATGAATAAAACTACCAGAATATCATAAATCATGACTTGTCCAACCAAGCAGTTATAAATTACTCTTTCTTATACGGCGGTCAATAGAACAGATGAAGTAGATTGCATCTGTTTCAGTGACCTCAGCATGTAAAGGGACAGTGTTATACTTTACCCAGCCGCCTTCAATTCCCCGTAACGGGTACTCATTAGAGCTGGGTAAACTCAGCGACAGCCTTCAGACCCACATGCGTGTTCCTACTTGGAGAGTTACGAGCTAGTAGTCATGGGATTTAAAGGCTTGGTTAAACTTGTACTAAAGTACAGAGTGAATCTATAGTTAAATGTTTAAATATAGGAAAAATCTTGCTAACTGTACAATCCTCACCAAGAAAATATAATATAGTATATACTATAATAATATAATGTAATATAATATAATAATAATATATATAATATATTCGTGACGAAAATGAAATGTATTTATAATTCCGGTAGTCTTTTATTTCCTAATTAATTACTAATATATTGTTATCACATCGTATTTGATAATTAGGCTGCAATAATAGTAATAAATCAGCTGGTGCACACAACATCATACGAAACCGTAGCGTACAGGGGGTTTAGCATCAAACCTGGTTTTTTTCTTTTTTAATTTAGAGTTAAGTTTTGAGAAGCGCTAGACGATTTATTTTTCAACGTACTTCTACACTGTCCGGATTACGATGAACGTTAGACACTATCCGGATCACGGAGAGTGTTAGACACTGTCCGGATCACGGCGTATGTTAGACACTGTCCGGATCACGGAGAGTGTTAGACACTGTCCGGATCACGGCGAGTGTTAGACACTGTCCGGATCACGGCGTATGTTAGACCCTGTCCGGATCACGGCGTATGTTAGACACTGTCCGGATCACGGCGTATGTTAGACACTGTCCGGATCGCGGCGAGTGTTAGACATTGTCACAGTGAGTGTTAGACACTGTCAATTTAAATATTAGACGCTGTCCTTATGACAGTGATTATTAGACACTGTCCGGACCACGGTAAATTTTAGACACCGTCCGTATCACGACCGCAACGAGTGTGTTTGTTCTGACGAGAGAAAAAAACGGGACAAAATATTTTGCTGATGGTAACATTTTTATGTACTCTACTGATAGCAGTCAACAACGGAGATAGTACAGTCAGGAAGTCAATACGTCCGTTAACCGATTAAATATACGTATCGATATACAGACCTATATATATACACACACACACACACACACACACACATATATATATATATATATATATATATATATATATATATATATATATATATATATATATATATATATATATATATATATAAATATATATATATATATATATATATATTTATATATATATATATATATATATAAATATATATATATATATATATATATATATATATATATATATATATATATATATATATATATATATATATATATATACATATATAATTACCATGTAGCAATTAGCTGTTCTCTGTTCCTTGACCCGATTCTTTCTCCCCCCCCCCCTTACAACCCATATAAAAACAAGCTGTCTTCCCTCCTCCTTGTTATGGTATTATCTATACATACAGTTTGGCCTGTGGTCTATATCTAAAGGCGATCAGTTTCGTCTCTCTCTCGCTAGTCTATTTGGACCTCAACTAGCTGTTGCAATATCCCTTGGTCCACCGAGTACACGAAAACTTAACTCCCCTGAACTTCGTCGAAGTGGAGCCGCTGTGTGCGATTTGTTGACGTGTTGTAAATCATATTTCTTTATCTCGTCCGTACTTTACACGTAATAAAACATACCTTTTTGTTTTGTTTGGTAGTTTGTTGAATCGATTTTATAATATATTCACAATCTATCTATAGAATACAAACTCGAAAACTTTTTAAAGAATATGTTTGTGTTTTACACTGTCTGTAGAACGTTAATATTATATATATATATATATATATATATATATATATATATATATATATATATATATATATATATATATATATATATATATATATATATATCATGTGTATTAAGAGAAATAGAGAGATAGATAGAGAGAGAAAGAATGTATAGCATGCAAAACGCACTGTTGACTTCATTGAACTGTAACGTATCTTATCAATGCACTTAACGACTTGCCTAAGTGTAATGCGTGTGCAGGCTTTAAATAATTTAACTATGTTAACGTGACGTTTTTAATGACCTGCGGACTAACGTTCTCATTAGCAGAAAATAATTTAAATTAAGGTTCAGCTTTATCCACGATATCGGGGTTCTAAAATTTTCATCAAAGGGGGAGGGGGGTAATTTATGAATGGGCTTGTATGTTCAGGGTTTATAATTGTCTAATTTCTATCCCTTTTTATTTTTACTTGAAATGTATCCATTCGATTAAATTATACTATACAAGGATCATTGTCGTCTCTAAAAGTCTTTTTAATTTCTAGTTTTTTTTTCGATCCTAAATGATTTAGCAATCATATTTCTTAATGTAAACCACATTCTTTTATAAGTTGCAACCCCACAAATATATCCTTACTTATTAAGAGACGCGACCCTCTTAAGAATTTCCGACCCCCCAGCTCGAGTCAGATTTTTAGAACCCCTGCGCCTGTCCTCGGTGTTTTTCTAAAGGTGACAGCCACATCCTTGGTGAGATAACCAGGTTACGTAACTCTGTCAGCTGGGGTAGAGTGCAGTCGTGTCCTTGTCGGGGTTAACGGACAGACGGCAGGGTTCCAGACGTTGGTCCACATTCCGGTCAAGAGAGTCTCGTCACACAACTCGGTAACTGGCTGCTAGACACGGGGAGTTCATTTTTACAAGAGGAGTTGTCGGCCGTGTGTTTATATCCGTAAACCAGTTGTCACTCTGTGGCCATCTCGGCTCAAGAGTTGTCGTTCGTAGCTTACATGGAAGGGTTGCCGTTCCGTGCCGATCTTGGTTGAGGGGTTGTCTTTCATAGATTATATCGAAGAGTTGCCGTTATGTGCCTAGATCTATATCAGTGGGAATTATTCACCTGACTTTTGCAGGAGACTTATATTTTATGTAACAGGTTTGTATGAAGAGTTAAATGTGATTTTTCTTGTTAAAGTTTTAGAATATTTACTATTATCTATCTGTATAGTATATACATACACACACACACACACATATATATATATATATATATACATATATATTTATGTGCGTGTGTATGTATGTTTATGCGTATGTATATATGCCCATATATATGCATATTTATATCTACACATTATATACACCTACCGTTTTTTTATTAACAAAAAGATGTAGGCCTACTACTGATAATTTAGACACCCCCCCCCCTTACAAATAAAACAAAGCCAGGCATGACCTATAAATGACGAATGGCCTTCAGACAGGTTTAGCCTTCTCCCCTACCCTGGACCTTGTCTACATATCTACTCGTATTTAACCCAACTTAGATGTTGCTTTAGCAAACAATTCTTACTGAACTGCAAGCGCAACTGATGTTTAGGGTTTTATTTATATGAAGTAGCGATAAAGCCCTTTTTACTCAGAATCATAAACATGAGAGGCACAATCCAATATAAATTAATGTTATCTCGTTCTAATCTTTCTTTCTTGCTCTCTCTCTCTCTCTCTCTTTATTTTTTCTTTCTTTCAAAGATCTTTGAAACATTTTTGTATGTCTATACTAGACCCTGAACTACACCCCTCCCTCCTTTTATCTCCCCTCTCCCCCATCTATTCCCCTCCCCCCCCCCCCCCCTCTCGATGACTCTTCCTCTAAACCCCATTCCCCAAATCTATGTCACACAAGCACCTTGTTAACCCGACCCTTGACCTCTGTCTATTTTTATCTGTTAAGACAACTCCTCACCGAGGCCTTACCCTCCTTGTCTTGCCAGCACACAGCCCCACCCCACCCCCTCCCCCACCCCCACCACTGCGGCAGGCACCCATATTTCTGCACTACTGTCTTATAATTAGTGAGCGTGTGTTTTTCTATGTCAGCAGTGTAGAATGGGAAATAGAAAAGGGCCGAAACTACTTATAAAGAAGGGGTGGAGTTACGATAGGGGTGGAGCTACTTATAAGAAGGGTTGAGTTACAAAAGGGGTGGAGCTACTTTTAATAAAGGGTGGAGTTACGAAAGGGGTGGAGTTACTTATAAGAAGGGGTTGAGTTACGAAAGAAATGGGGCTACTTTTAAGAAGCGGTGGAGTTACGAAAGGAATGGAACTACTTTTAAGAAGGGGTGGAGTTACGAAAGGGGTGGAGCTACTTATAAGAAGGGTGTAGAATTTTAAAAAAGGGTGGTGGTATTTACAGGTTGTTAAAAGACTTATAATGTTTAATTATCTATTAAGAATATTTTAAAAGTTCTTATGGGTACATCCAGTTTAGCGTAGATTCTTCCTTCCGGGATTCGAACACTCACCCTCGACATAATGTAGGAGCGATGATTTAATCATCCACCACGAGGCGACCGGATTATTGTCTAAGAATGAAGTATCCACACTTTCTTAATTCCCCCATCTCGCTCTACAACACGCCACCTACCTATATCAGATAAATTTTATTTACTTGTACAACTAGCTACTATATCTACACCATCTTAAAGCCTCCAAACCACCACTACTACTACTACTCGCGTGATTAAGGTCCTGAAACAGCCTTCACACAATCTACACCGACACATTCTATTGCAACAATCTCACTCCTACACCCACCGTCCCCTTTTATCAAAACCTCTCTTGCAATTCCGAAAAAAAAAAATAGAAAAAAAAAATCTGAGCATAAAAAAATGGTTTGTTTGTCTAAGGATTTCTATGCTTACGTAGATCAGACTTTTTTTTAGCAAGTTTTTGTATGTGAGAGAGAAATTCTTGAATCCTACTTGTGAAGAAGAGATGAATGGATTCAACACGATGTTACTTAAGATATTTTGGTGCCTGCTCTATATAGTACATCGGCCTAAGTTGTGTTATTCGGTAGAGATAAAAAAAATACAAGTACATCAGCCTAAGATTTGTACTACGGTGGGGATAAGTATCAAAGCCATACAATAAACATTCAAGCTCATAACAAAGAAAACGGTCACTATTTTATCTATGCGTGTGTGTGGTGTGTGTATGTGTGTTATGTGTGAGTATGTATGTATGCCTCATTTCCTTCTTCAAAGTTTAATCCTTAATATAAAGTACACCTTTTACCGTAGCTCATTAGCAAACCTCTAGCCCAAACCTTTACTGACACCTCAGTTTAAACCTAACCTGACACAATCAAACCTGTGGCTAAAACCTAAGCCAACCAGAGTTTCTTCCAGGCATCTCTTCGGGGGGGGTCGAAGCCCCCCCGAAAATTTTTTACCGCCCCCCGAACGAAATGAAATTTATATAATTTATATAGAAAATATATACTTTTAACAGTGTCCGCCCCCCCCCCCCCCGAAGAAAGTTTACCGCCCCCCCGAAGATTTCAAGTGCACCCCCGGAGAAAAAAAGTCTGGAAGAAACACTGAAGCCAACACCTTGTTATGCCCCCCCCCCCCCCCCCAAAAAAAAAATCTGCACACATTAAAAAAAAAACAATGTTTACGTCCTTCAAACAACTCGCAGTTAACGTTGCCTTTCTTCTCTTCATTCTTATCTATAGATTTGGTTGAGGTGTTGGGGGGGGGGGGGGGGGGGGGCGTAGACGATTTTACGGCTAGTTTAAAAATACCGTGGGGTACCTTTGTGTCATTTCTTAAAAGCGATTAAAAATGTAAAATATTTTAAGAGCACACACAAACACACACAAACAAACAGTTTATTAGGCACTGTATGCAAATTAGAAATGACATGGGAATATAATAAAACTCCGTTGTATTGTAAAAAAAAAATATTTCAAGTATCAATATACTGCTTACATTTTTGAAAAAAAAAATGTTGTCTTACCTGTATTGTATTTGTATAGACTACTGTATTTACTTCCTTTATTTAATTTACTGTTGTCTGTCTCTTTAAGATGTTAAAAAAATTGATTTTGCTTTTTTGTTTTGTCTCCTATTTTCCAGTAGCTGGTTAGCATGGTTGATGTTAGTTGTTCACAATTAGTTACATCAAATTATACCAACATACATACATACACATACTATAGACATAACTCCTGTATGTTATGACCGCATGGCATATTTCTGTAGGCGTCTAGAGATTTAATTAAAGCCCAAATTCGTTGAGGTATGTATAAAAAAATGGAAGAAAATTCCTTTTGGATCTTATTCGTGTGTACGTATTTTAGTATGTGTATAGAGTATGTCTTAAAACATAACAATTTATAACCCAATAAATGGCCCAGAAAAACATAGCGAGCATCACCCGCCCACATCAACAAAAGCATATCAAATTCCAAAGTGTGAGTTATGTACCCCTCCCTATCCTCCCCCTCGCCACCTTTTGAATTGTTTTTATTTAGTGCGCACATACTGGACACGCCCACCGATGGAGAAAAAAAATACTCTCAAAGCCAGCAACATCTTCTAGTTTCTCCTGTTTGTTTGAATAAGGTCCGTGTTTACAACACGGATACAAAGAAAGAAAAAAAAATCCCGCCATTCTTGTGAAAATAAATACAAAAGCGAGTTTCTTTATTTCGCGTTTCACGAGTTTCTCCGACGTAAACCAGCCTTGATGCGTTACTTGCTATCTAGCCGTCCATTCACGTCGGCTGTTCGGCTGCTCGGCGCATTAATACCTTATTGTTTTATGCTCAGACGCCGCGGATGTACACAATAGCGTATTGTGATACCATAAAAAATAAATAAAACGGTGTTCCATAGACACTTATTTACTGTTTGATGTTCTTTGATCAAGGAAGATTACTGTTTTGTAGACTTGATGGTTTTTTTATAAGGCTTACCACGTGTCTAGTAATAAGTTCGCACAATTTTACTTGTAATCATTCTATTTTATTGATAAAAAATATGTTTGCTTTAGGCGAATATAAAGAGTACTCATTTTTCAAAGAGGTTTAAGTTTTCAAAACAAGTTCTAAGTGATATGAAATATGAGCCACTGACATTTTTAAAAAATCCAAACATCCCACCCCCTCCCACTTTTGAATACCGTATTCCACCCTTTTATTCGCCACCTCGGCTAATGTCAAGATTTCATTGACACATTTATTACTCCTAGAGGCCCGACCACGCGCGAGCTATCCCCGTACCCCCGGGGAGCGATCGGTGTGGCTTTACCTTTACGTGTTTCGTCATCACGCGTCACTGGTGGGATTTCATTGGATTCTATCGTCTGCTGCGTGGGGCAGGTCGTCGTCTGCGCCCACCTATTCATACATCTACTTTACACTTCTGCTTGCCATTATAATATCGCGTTTTTTCTTCATTTTTTTCTTGTTCAGATCGCTATGAGCGACATAGCCCTTAGACGGGCCATCGGCCAAGGGGCTCGCGTTCTGAGACAGGCCAGGGCCATGTTCACTACGTCATCACCCGACGAGGCTGCGGCGGCCACCAGAGTGAGGTCAGCGTCACCGGATGCGTCGTCGGAGTCGACGGCGGACCTGAAACCTTTCATGGACCTCCCCGGCCCCAAGGGCTGGCCTATTTTAGGCTCGTTCCCAGAGTACTTCAAGAAGGAAAACCAAGGACAGATGCACGAGTTGATGGTGAGTACTTTGTTTTTTTTATACCATTTTTTTTTTCAATTTTTTAGCACATGCAAATTTTACAGATATTCTACAATCATACACACTGGCGTCTAGCAGTGCTATAGTCTCACCCACTACCCACTGGCGTCTAGCAGTGCTATAGTCTCACCCACTGGCGTCTAGCAGTGCTATGGTCCCACCCACTGGCGTGTAGCAGTGCTATGGTCCCACCCACAGGCGTGTAGCAGTGCTATGGTCCCACACACTGGCGTCTAGCAGTGCTATGGTCCCACCCACAGGCGTGTAGCAGTGCTATGGTCCCACACACTGGCGTGTAGCAGTGCTATGGTCCCACACACTGGCGTCTAGCAATGCTATGGTCCCACACACTGGCGTCTAGCAGTGCTATGGTCCCACCCACTGGCGTCCAGCAGTGCTATGGTCCCACACACTGGCGTCTAGCAGTGCTATGGTCCCACCCACTGGCGTCTAGCAGTGCTATGGTCCCACCCACTGGCGTCTAGCAGTGCTATGGTCCCACCCACTGGCGTCTAGCAGTGCTATGGTCCCACCCATAGGCCTGGTGCTATGGTCCTATCAACTGTAAATGTCTGTCATCATAATAAACTAATTTTACCTGCTAAAAAACAAATGAGAGGGACTTAAAATTCTTCTAGATTGCCGCTTTGACTAAAATCATCTGCTTAAACACTGCGGTTGTTAGAGAAGTATGACCAAGAAAACTATGGTCTAAATTAACTTCATTAAAATATAAGCAGGCCTATAACTTCAATCGACATGGAAAATAGAAAACTCCTACAATGACCAAATCATATCCGATTATGCGACACATTGACCGTCTTGGGTCTAATCCGATAGAATCTTCACGGGAATAACAAAGAACAAGTTTCGTGTGTTTGAACAATTTTTTTCAGTCGAAGTAAATAATAAAATTCATATCAATCGCAGTCTCGACACATCTTATTCAAAACCATCAAGACGGCCGAGGTACGAACCGTGTCTGAGAGAGGGGGGGAGAGAGAGGGGGGGGGGGGGGGGGGGGGAATCCGTCCTGTTTAACGTACACAAACCACCGTCAGCCTATTTTCAAACCAACACTCGACAGGCTGCCGTTAAAGTTTCAATTCCTTTATTCCATTATATCAATTCCTTTATTCCATTATATCAATTCCTTTCTTCCATTATATCAATTCCTTTATTCCATTATATCGCAGATTTGTTATTTGTTTTTTGGCTCGTACTCCGTCCTTCTCTTTAGCTTTATGTATTACATCCCCCCGCCCCTCTTATGTATTACACCTTCATACCTTAACACCCCCGTTCGTCCTTCTCCATTTTTTTTCACCATCCAGTCGTTCTCCTAATTCGTTTTTTTTTTGGCTCCACCGCAAAGAAGGTCTTGGAGTGTAAGGTTGCGAGAGTGCATCAGAGGCGTAGCTAGGGGGGGGCGGGGGGGGGGGGGGCGGCCGCCCCGGGCGCCGGGTCTAGGGGGGCGCCAAAGCGACGATTAAATTAATTATTTAATAACACTATTTTATTTTTAAATTAATTTCATCTGCTAAAAGACTTGTGAGCAATTAACTGACGACAGGCTACATTTTCCCCCCTATCTTTTTGTATAAACATTGATGACGAGTGCCGTTTTTGTTTTTTTTTATTTCGACGGTCATGTTTTGTTTATACCGCTCCGTCCAAGTACTGTTTACAAATTAAATAGTAGCTAACATGTCGTCTGTGTCGTTATATAACGTGCTCACTTCATTTCATTTTGTTAAAAGAAGAGAAAGGGTTATTGAATTACATACCAGGTAAGTTTTATAGTTTATTCTTTTATTTTATTGTTACATAATTAGGAGCATGGCTATAGAGTTGTATTATAATTAATTTAAAATAGTATAAATTAATTTCCTTTACAAACAAAAATAGTTTGGATATTTTTAAGGTTTAAATTTGTTCGAGTAGTGAAATTATTTAAAAGTTTTAAAACGTATTTTAGTTAGGTTACGTTAGCATTATGTACTCAAAATGACCTACATAATAATACTGATGTTATGTGACTTCTCGCTAGATTCTACTAAATAAAATGCGTTTTAAAAAGGTACCTCTATGGTACTCTCTAGCGTAACAGCATTTCTCTACCCTTAACCATGGAATTATCCATACATCACGTCAGACTCCTAACAGATAGGGTGGGGATCGAACTTTTGGGACCTTGTCTGAGAATTGGAGGAACGGGGAAAATTATCAAAATAGTGTGACGTGTTTTATAATTATAGATAAGCCAAAAGCCGGTGGTCAAATTCTAACCTTGTTTCTAACCGCAGTGTTTACTCCAGCAACACTAGCGATAGGTGAGAAAAAAATAGTATGTGTGACTGCACTGTCCTTTTGGCTACGTTGGCTGACACATAATTGGTTAAACATTAGGATATTATTAACTCAAACATGCATCTACTTTATGAATCAGCATAGGAAACTAGAAACAGGTAATGTACAAGTAAAAAAATCTCTTAAATATTTTAATATTCTTTTTAGAAATGCCTCCAAAAAAATTAAGCGGATCTGAACGTCGTAAACGAAATCGCGAGGCTGATGGAGCAAATGTAAAGTCTAGTGTATTGTTGGCAAAATTTTTAAAAAGAGACAATTCCGACAAAAATGAACAATGTTCCCAAGGCGAATCAAATTCCAGATCTGAATCAGAAGAGAAAGGAGAAACGAAACTGCATGTATCTGATGAGATCAATTCAGCCGAGTCGGATAAAATGGACGACACTGATATCAACGAGGCATCTGGCAGTACTAATTTAAACAATGATGAAGTCCTGAATAATCCCACAAGTTCAATCCCTGCTGTGTTACGGTTTTGTGATGTTGGATACTTGGATTTTGACAAACAGTCAAAACTTTCTGTTATAAGTCAGAGGCTACGTACAGAAATGATAGCTCAAGGATCATTGGCGTTTCAAAATCGAAATGCCCAATTTGCAACATCAAGCGGGCGTTGCATGACACAAGTGTGGTTCCAGCGTAAGTTAGCTAATGGGGAAGAGGTAAGCAGGTCATGGCTGCTTTATTCACCCCTCAAGGAAGCTGCATACTGCTTTTGTTGTTTGCTGTTCACATCATCAACACCAAACTCTCAATCATCGTTTGAGTCTGTTACAGGATTTAAAAATTGGAGACACACAGAAAGGGTTAGGGATCACGAAAATAGCCCCAGTCACCCTGCAGCTTTTACCACCTGGAAAGAAGCAGAACGAAGAATAGTATTAAGAAAAGGAATAGATGTTGAAGTAGAGGCACAAATTCAGGTCGAAAAACAACGCTGGCGTGACGTTTTAAAAAGACTACTTTCTTGTATTAAGTTCCTGGCATCTCAAAATTTAGCTCTGCGAGGTCACCAAGAAAACTTATCCCCTGAACCTGGAACCAATGTGGGAAACTTCCTTTCTCTTCTCACACTTGTGGCCCAATATGACCAGCTTTTAGCTAACCATTTGCAACATGCCCAACAAAATCCAGGTGCTATTTCTTATCTGTCCCCTGAAATTCAGAACGAATTTTTATCCATATTGGCTTCTACTGTGAGAAATCAGCTGCTAAAGGATATCAGAAAAAACAAATATTTCGGAATTTTGCTTGACACTACTCCTGATCTAGCACACCGTGAACAGCTATCTGAGGTTATTAGATACGTGGATGTTGATTTTGTAACTAAGAAAGTAACCATCAAAGAATCATTTCTTGGATTTGTACAGGTCATTGCCAAAGATGCTGCTAGTATTGAAAAAGCCATCGTAGATAAACTAGAATCTGATGATTTACCTCTGGCTGACTGCAGATCCCAATGCTACGATAATGCATCGGTAATGGCTGGTCATATTTCTGGCCTTCAACAACGGATGCTCAAAAGAAATTGTCACGCATTATTTGTCAATTGTGATAATCATAGTTTAAACTTGGCTGGAGTTTATTCAGCAAAGCAAGACTTCCAAGTTGTTACATTCTTCGATACTATAAGAACAATTTATAATTTTTTTTCCTGTTCAACTATTCGATGGAACAGATTAACTACAGCTCTACCTATAACGGTAAAACGCGAATCCGACACACGCTGGTGCGCAAGAGCTGAGTCGGTCAAAGCAGTTTACAAAGGGCTGGACGAACTAATATCACTTCTCGAAGAACTGTCGGAAGATTCCAGCCAAACAAGCGAGACAAGAAGTGAGGCAAACACGTTGCTGGCAAATGTTTTAAGTTTTAACTTTTTTGTCCTTCTTTTTTTCTGGAACAAAGTTTTGGGGAAAATCGATCGGGTTCAAAAACGTCTGCAGGATCCGACTATGAACTTTAGTGAAGCAGCGGCTGATCTTGTAGCTTTGGAAACTGAGCTAAACAGAGGACGTGAAGAGTTGTGTCAGAAGGCTTTAGAAAGTGCAAAAACCAAATGCGAGCACTGGGGAGTGGAAATCAGCAGGAGGATAAGGAGGCGAAAACTGATGCCCGGTGAGGTAGGGCAAGATGTTAGTCTGACGGCAGAAGAAGAGATCGTGCGAGTAATGAAAAGCGTCATTGATCGTTTTAGGGAAGAAGTTGCAGTACGGTTTACTCGCCTAAAAGATCTAAATGAAAAATTTGGTTTTCTACTTGATGTAAATTGCCTTTTAAAATCTGATTTAACTAACAAAGATTCCATCAGCCAAAAATGCAAAGTCCTCGGTGAATTTTATAAAACTGATTTTAATGGAAGTGAGTTGTGGGCAGAAATATGTGACTGCAGAATGCTGCTTGGTTCTCGTTCGGATGCCATGCCAAAGAATCCATTTGAACTACTTTCCTTTATAATTTCTTATGGCAACGATGTTTTTCCTAATTTACGTATTGCACTTCAAATCCTTCTTACGATTTCTGTGTCTATTGCAAGCTGTGAACGCTCCTTTAGCAAGTTAAAACTCATTCTGTCTTATTTGAGATCATCCATGGAAAAAGATCGACTTAGTGATCTGGCGATATTAAGTGTAGAAAAAGAGACACTGAACAGTATTGATTTTGAAGATATCATTGATAAGTTTGCATCACTAAAGAGCAGAAAAATAAATCTGCTTTAAATTGATTATTAACAGTAAAATATATCCATCTGTGGTTTAACTTTAATGCATTTTTAAACACATTGAAATCGGTAGCATATGTTAAGGTGAAAAAAAATGCTAAAAATGCAACTATTTATATAATTTATATTAATACCAGATTAGATGTTATTCTTTCATTTTTGTGTGTGTGTGTGTTTGTTATTTAATCCATGCAATGTTTATAACTGTCTTCTGTCCAACAAAAAAAATATTGTTTGACAAATAAAAGAATTTCCTCACGTTCTACGTTCACTTATTTATACTTAAATTTCACGTTACACGTCGTTACTCCTCTGTGTCACACACACACACGTATATATTTAATATAAGTATATACATGAATATATATGTATATGTATGCACATGCATGATATATATATATATATATATATATATATATATATATATATATATATATATATATATATATATATATATATATATATATTATATATTATATATATATATATATATATATATATATATATATATATGGTGCCCTGTCAAAACGGCCCGGGACAAATCGGCCCCGTCAAAACGGCCCCGTTAATACGACCCCGTCAAATCGACTCCCGACAAACCGACCCCGTCAAAATAGCCCCGTCAAAAGGGCCCCGACTTATTGGCTCCCGTCAAATGGGCTCCCGTCATATTGACTTGCGACATATAGGCTCCCGACAAATGGGCTCCCGACATTTAGGCTCCCGACAAATGGACTCCCGACATATTAACCCCTGACAAATAGGCTCAGGACATATTGGCTCCCGACAAAGCGGCTTCCGACATATTGGCTCCCGACATAAGGGCTCAAGACAAATGGGCTCCCGGCAAATGGGCTCACGACATTTTGGCTACCGACAAATGGGCTCCCGACATATTGGCTCCCGGCAATTGGGCTCCCGACATATTGGCTTTTGACAAAATGACTCCCGACATATTGGCTCCAGAAAAATGAATGATATGACCACTACTGGCATAAAAGTAACCATTGTGTCCTATCTCCAATACCACCATAACCTCTTTTTAATGCCCGAATGAAATTATTTTTTCATGAACCAACATTAATTCACAAACAAATCGAGCCCTTAACAGCTAAATTCCACCAATTCTAAAGTTTCGATAATGTTTTATTTACAACAGAAAAGATCTGTTGCTTAAAAGCGAGCACAGAAGTGTAAATGTATGATATACATGATGTTAACATGATAACAGCATTTTGTTTTGATAACCTACAAGAACAGTGGCGTAGCGAGGTCGGGTGTCACCCGGTGCGGCACTTAATGGTGTCACCCTCCCCCCCCCCCCCTTCCCAGAGGCGTTGCGACCCTTCCCGGGGACAAACTTTCAAGTTTTCGATTTGCACCCCCCCCCCCCCCCAAACTTTCGATTCGCACCCCACCCCCTCAACTTTTTCTTTATATATTTTGCTATTTTTTGCCTTTGTGTCACCCCCCTAAACGGTGTCACCCGGTGCGGTCCGCACCCCCGCCCCTCCCCTCGCTACGCCCCTGTGCAAGCATATTGCAGTTAGGAAGGTACAGCGTAGACCCTTCTCCCCACACAATGAGTTGGAACAGCCTATAACCGACTCAATTATGGATGTCATAGATAGATGACCCTTAAATTAAAACATACTATATTTTATAATAGATAAACTAATATAAAAATAAGGCCTGCCGAACAAGAGATGCATACGTTGTATTACATAAGAGTGTTGGATAAGCTAACTCTAAAGAATATTGATGAAGGGTTCCCACTGGCAGGTGTCATATTCAATGAGACCGCTTTGCCGGGAGACTTAGTCTCTACAGAAACGGTATTGTCAGAGCAGTGGCGTAGCTAGGATTTTTGGGCCCCTATGCAAAAATTATCAGTGGGCCCCTTCGTCAGCCGTTAGGCCAGTGGCGTCGCTAGGTCGGGTCTCACCCGGTGCGGCACTTCGTATTGTCACCCCCTCACAGGAAACAAAGCATATATATATATATATATATATATATATATATATATATATATATATATATATATATATATATATATATATATATATATATATATATATATATATATATATATATATATATATATATATATGTGTGTGTGTGTGTGTGTGTGTGTGTCGGCCTACATAGGCCTAAAATTTATATATATGCCACATACTGGTACACGTACGTGTTTAAGCTTTAATCACTGCAGACTTAATAGTAACGATGTTTATCTACAGTCTGTTTATAATACAGTTGGATGTAGCATTGTTTTCTTTATAGTTTACGTTTACGTCGTGGTGTCACCCCCCATCCCCCCTCTTGATATAATTTTCGATTTGTACTTAGAAGACTATTTAACGTTAACTAATGGATCTGGAAAATGGCATTTCATTCTATAAATTTTACAATTTTTTGCCTTTGGTGTCACCCCCCCCCCCCCTAAATGGTGTCACCCGTTGGGGTCCGCAACCCCCGCCTCGCCTTCGCTACGCCTCTGCGTTAGGCTACAGAGGAGTTAAACGAAGAGATCAACTTCTACTTACGATGGATATTTTTTAATATATAAATATTCTGAAGGCAACATTTTGTATTTTATATGTCCTGATTTTGTATTTATACTATATTATTATGCTTGCCTACTACTGCTAAAAAGTTTATTTATAGGCTGATTCTCTCAATGTCTTGCACGACAAAGTGATATAGCCTATAGTGTTATTATAACGATTGGGCTCTGTTTGACCCACAAACACTGAATCCCACTGCCGAAACGGTGGGGGGGGGGGGCTTTTTGGAACTTTTAACCTTTTTCTTTTTTAAAATTATTTATATGTAACAAATATTAAAATTCCATTGTAAAACTTTTAATTTTTTATGAGGGAAAAGGGCCCCTATGTGCCTTGGGCCCCCATGCCTTGCTTACGCTAGCTTTACGGTAGCTACGCCACTGTGTCAGTGGTCCTTTTGTCTGGAGCCAAATTGACAGGAGCCTTTTTGTCGGGAGCCAAAATGACGCTAGCCTATTTGTCGGGAGTCGTAATGACGGGGGCCGTTTTGTGTAGAAACTAAATGGCGGGAGCCTATTTGTCGGGAGTCGTAATGACGGGGGCCGTTTTGTGGAAAAAACTAAATGACGGGAGACTATATGTCGGGAGCCAAAATGACGGGAGCCTATTTGTCAGGAGCCTTATTGACTGGAGCCCTTTTGTCGGGAGCCTATATAACGGGAGCCTATTTGTCGGTAGTCTAAATGACGGGAGCCTATTTGTCGGGAGCCTATATGACGGGGTCCATATGTCGCTGGCCCTTTTGACGGGGCCGATTTGACGGGGTCGTTTTGACGAGGTCGTTTTGTCGGGGTCGTTTTGACGGGGCCGTTTCGTCATTGGCCGAATTGACGCCGCACGCGTTCGACAGTTGACCCGAAAGTCAGAAGATGTGACGATTCAACTATATATTTTAGAAATATATTGCTGTTTTTTAAAAATAATTTGGGGCAGGAGGTGGTTGTGAAGCAATTTTAGGGAAGGGAGCGGGCTTCTTATGCATATACTTTTACCAGTGTGTGTCCCCCCCCCTGAAAATATTAAGTGCCCCCCCCCCCCCCCCCGGAGAAAAAAGTTTGAAAGAAACAATGTTCTTATGATGTGTGCCGATGGGGAGGAGGTAAGAATAGTTTTTAAAAGCGTGCCATAGTTGATATTCGACCCCTAATTAATTATTTAATTAATTCATTGGTGAGATATTTAAATTTTCTTTCCATCTAAAAAGTAATCTAGCTATGGTATTCATGTTTTTAAACCGTTTTTTTATTCGCCCGACATCCCCACCCCCGAAACAAAGCCGACGTTGTCCCCCCCCCCCCCCCCACACACACACCTTCTATGTTCATAACTTTAGCAAAAAAAAAGTTGTTTAAGAAATACAAAATGTTTGTAGATTTATATATATGCCACATACTGGTACACGTACGTGTTTAAGCTTTAATCACTGCAGACTTAATAGTAACGATGTTTATCTACAGTCTGTTTATAATACAGTTGGATGTAGCATTGTTTTCTTTATAGTTTACGTTTACGTCGTGGTGTCACCCCCCATCCCCCCTCTTGATATAATTTTCGATTTGTACTTAGAAGACTATTTAACGTTAACTAATGGATCTGGAAAATGGCATTTCATTCTATAAATTTTACAATTTTTTGCCTTTGGTGTCACCCCCCCCCCCCCCCTAAATGGTGTCACCCGTTGGGGTCCGCAACCCCCGCCTCGCCTTCGCTACGCCTCTGCGTTAGGCTACAGAGGAGTTAAACGAAGAGATCAACTTCTACTTACGATGGATATTTTTTAATATATAAATATTCTGAAGGCAACATTTTGTATTTTATATGTCCTGATTTTGTATTTATACTATATTATTATGCTTGCCTACTACTGCTAAAAAGTTTATTTATAGGCTGATTCTCTCAATGTCTTGCACGACAAAGTGATATAGCCTATAGTGTTATTATAACGATTGGGCTCTGTTTGACCCACAAACACTGAATCCCACTGCCGAAACGGTGGGGGGGGGGGGCTTTTTGGAACTTTTAACCTTTTTCTTTTTTAAAATTATTTATATGTAACAAATATTAAAATTCCATTGTAAAACTTTTAATTTTTTATGAGGGAAAAGGGCCCCTATGTGCCTTGGGCCCCCATGCCTTGCTTACGCTAGCTTTACGGTAGCTACGCCACTGTGTCAGTGGTCCTTTTGTCTGGAGCCAAATTGACAGGAGCCTTTTTGTCGGGAGCCAAAATGACGCTAGCCTATTTGTCGGGAGTCGTAATGACGGGGGCCGTTTTGTGTAGAAACTAAATGGCGGGAGCCTATTTGTCGGGAGTCGTAATGACGGGGGCCGTTTTGTGGAAAAAACTAAATGACGGGAGACTATATGTCGGGAGCCAAAATGACGGGAGCCTATTTGTCAGGAGCCTTATTGACTGGAGCCCTTTTGTCGGGAGCCTATATAACGGGAGCCTATTTGTCGGTAGTCTAAATGACGGGAGCCTATTTGTCGGGAGCCTATATGACGGGGTCCATATGTCGCTGGCCCTTTTGACGGGGCCGATTTGACGGGGTCGTTTTGACGAGGTCGTTTTGTCGGGGTCGTTTTGACGGGGCCGTTTCGTCATTGGCCGAATTGACGCCGCACGATATATATATATATATATATATATATATATATATATATTATATTATATATATATATATATATATATATATATATATATATATATATATATATATATATATATATATATATGGGGGCGCCAAATTGAAAGTTCGCCCCGGGCGCCGGGAGGGGTCGCTACGCCTCTGAGTGCAATATCTGGGCAGGAGAGATCCGCAACACGCAAAAAATCCTGACGTTTTGTAAATTCCACCGTTTTAATTTCATTTCGTCTTTTTAAAAACTCCTAGTTCTACTGATTCTTACTATATGTATATACATTTAAAAAAAAAAACAAGCTCTCTGTAGTATTAAATTTAGTTATTTACTTTCCCCTCTCCGGCCGTGTAATTTAATTTTGGCCTGCGCACTTGTTAAACACCGGGCACTTGGGCGCTTTAATAATTGTATTGCGATAATCTGCCCGGATTGGGCGCTGTTGAGCAGACGCTTGGAAAATTTGGAGTGAAATAAACCAGAGATTTGGCGGGTTATTTCGGGCCGTCTGATGCTCACCTTTGGCGCCTACCTCGAGGGCATATCGATTTATGGCGCGTGTAAACGCTGAAAGAAATCATGTGCGTCTATTCAACTCGTTTACATTCGATAAGGTAGTTACAGGCTTGTGAAGATGCTCTCTGTGACGTTTGGTGCTGGCCTGTTTTCTTTCCCCGGCCCTCACCCCCCTACTCACCCCCCCCCCCCCCCACTCCATACTTGATGCTGGTTCCTTTATTCTTGATATGAACTCGAGATGTTTTTGGTGCAGTAATTTTTTATTTTATCTTTCTCTTAGAGAATGCTCGAGGGTTTGTGTGTGTGTGTGTGTGTGTGTGTGTGTGTGTGTGTGTGTGTGTGTGTGTGTGTGTGTGTGTGTGCTTGTGTTTAGAAACCACGCACATCACCAAAGTATAACCTTCACATATAACTATACCGATACCTTGTCAAACAATCACATACAAGTATAACCCTAACCTATAACTGTAACGATACTTTAATCAAACACGCTCACGCAAGTATAACCCTAACCTATAACAGTATCGATACCTTTATCAAACACACACAAGCAAGTATTACACTAATCTATAACTGTAACGATACTTTTATCAAACACGCTAGTGCAAGTATAACCCTAACCTATAACTGTATCGATACCTTACCCAACACGCTCATGCGAGTATTACACTAACCTATAACAGAATCGATACCTGTATCTAACAAACACATGCAAGTATCACTCTGCACCGAATGGGGTCGGCATCCAACCAAGTCTAAACTCCCCAACAATGTGGCATCTAACCTCCCGCTGGTGCCGACCCTGATGGGGCACCAGGTAGATCCTTGATCCCTGAGAGATAGGGACCCCATGTCGCCCCCCCCCCCACGTCTAACATCTCCGTGCCGACGCGGACTCAGCCCAACACAAATGGCGTCGAGTTTCCTCAGCGTCGACAGAAGCAGCTACGGTGGCGCTTCTTGAATGAAGAATCGCGAGATACGTAAATAATTGAGGGCGAACATCAATTTCTCGAGACAGCGGGACGCCGCTAATGAGGCGCGTTTGATGATGTTACATAATGGTGGTGGGGGTCGAAGGTCCAGACACCCCAACCGTGCAGCTGGCGTGATGGAGTGGATTCGCTACTCTTTCGCTGTCCTCCTTTTAAAAAAAGAGATCGTATTATATTGCTTTCATAGTCTACTACTTCACTCTATGTGGGCTTTATATCGTAGTTCTATTTGTCTGTATGTTGGTCCCTAAGCCTAGTGCTATATGTCAGTATTTTGGCCATACTGTCCTAGTCCTCTCTACCTGTATACTTGGTTCTTATGTCCTAGTCTTTCATGCCAGTATCTGGGTCCTACTACCCTAAGATATATTGTCGTGATGACGTAAGTTTAAAAATATTTTGAGAAACACTACTTTAAAAAAACTGAAGTGGCTGTACCGAAAGGGGGGGGGGGGGTGAAATTCAAACGATTTCTAGGAGTCTCAATTGAGTTTAATTATATTTTTTTTAATGGAACTAGCTTTTAGTTATTAAAATCATATTCGCGAAGTCTTGAGTTCTTTTACTGTGTATATAAACTTGATCTTGGTGTATTTATACGATTGAAAACTTCATTTTGAATCAATAATATTCACGGCGATTTTTATGTTTATTTGTCTTTTTATTGAAAATATGATAGGTTGAACAGTCAAAAAATACTTCAAGAAAACTAGTACAATAAAATTTGGTATAAGTTACAAATAACCTCAAGGAAGCACATTTTTGGTATACAGTCATCTACACCCCTTCCTTTGGCCCCCATAGTACCCCGCTATACGTCTACAACATTGGTAGATAAAACAACCGTCTCTACCTCAGCTGGATATCCGCTTGAAAAACCTCGCCCTCCCCCTTCCCAGGAGACGCCCTCCCCCCCCCCCCACCCCCAAGCATTTATGATGTCTGTCTGCACATGTCCATCTGTCTAATCTGTCTGCTACGGCTGATGGATTATCTCTGGCCGCTGACCACTCAGACTGTCTGACCTTGCCCGTCTGTTGTGACGGGAGCGGAAAGATTCATGCGCGCGCATGCGCATAAAGAACTGAGTGTCTCCCTTGGAGGGATTTAGTACATAAAAACTTCAGTAGTTTATGGGGAACGTGTTTACAGATTCTTGGCGAACTTAAGTTCTGGCATGCACTAAATAAACCTCGTCTTCCCACATTGACCAACTGCAGATTTATAAATAGATGGCGTTGATTTGTATACCTAATGTTGACATTACACGTGACCAGACTAAATATAGATATCGACGGAGACAATGGACAAAGGACGTATTCGACTTAGATATGAATTACTGAAGACTGTAAGAATGGGTTTAGAACAGTTGGCGCTTAGACATATTGGGTCCTCTTGGGCTATTTATAGTGTCCCTTTGGCCCTATAAAATCCTCTTGATTTTTGCAATGTCCCGTTGGCCATTTCATTCCCCTTTAGCCCCTTCATTTCCTTTAGCCCATTCAGTCCAGTTAGCCCCTACATTCCCCTTTAGCCCTTCAGTCCACAGTTAGCTCCTACATTCCCCTTTAGCCCCATAAGTCAACACATTAACCCCTACATTCCCCTTACCCACAACAACAAAACCCCACCAACGTCCCAACTACTCTTGTTTTCAAATGTCTGTGACGCCCCACCGTTCCACCACAACCCAAGACGCCATGACGTTGTGAACCCGGTGACCCCTGGCTCTAAAAATCTGCTCTAAAAATAATAGCCTCACCTGGCGGACCGCTTACGTTTTTGTTTTCGCTCGAAAATGTCTTCTGGGTCAGTTTCAGGTCGATTTTTTTCGACGGATCGCGAACTGTTGTCAATATGCAACTCGACGCCTGCGTAGTACGAATGGCGTTGGTGGGAGATATTTTACTTTAATGTTGAATGGGTTGGTGGGAGATATTTTACTCTAATGTTGAATGGCGTTGGTGGGAAATATTTTACTCTAATGTTGAATGGCGTTGGTGGGAAATATTTTACTCTACTGTTGAATGGTGTTGGTGGGAAATATTTTACTCTACTGTTGAATGGCGTTGGTGGGAAATATTTTACTCTACTGTTGAATGGCGTTGGTGGGAAATATTTTACTCTACTGTTGAATGGTGTTGGTGGGAGATATTTTACTCTGCTGTTGAATGGTGTTGGTGGAAGATATTTTACTCTACTGTTGAATGGTGTTGGTGGGAAATATTTTACTCTACTGCTGAATGGCGTTGGTGGGAGATATTTTACTGTACTGATGAATGGTGTTGGTGGGAAATATTTTACTCTACTGTTGAATGGCGTTGGTGGGAGATATTTTACTCTACTGTTGAATGGTGTTGGTGGGAAATATTTTACTCTACTGTTGAATGGCGTTGGTGGGAGATATTTTACTGTACTGATGAATGGTGTTGGTGGGAAATATTTTACTCTACTGTTGAATGGCGTTGGTGGGAGATATTTTACTCTACTGTTGAATGGCGTTGGTGGGAGATATTTTACTCTACTGTTGAATGGTGTTGGTGGGAAATATTTTACTCTACTGTTGAATGGCGTTGGTGGGAAATATTTTACTCTACTGTTGAATGGTGTTGGTGGGAGATATTTTACTCTGCTGTTGAATGGTGTTGGTGGAAGATATTTTACTCTACTGTTGAATGGTGTTGGTGGGAAATATTTTACTCTACTGTTGAATGGCGTTGGTGGGAGATATTTTACTGTACTGATGAATGGTGTTGGTGGGAAATATTTTACTCTACTGTTGAATGGCGTTGGTGGGAGATATTTTACTCTACTGTTGAATGGTGTTGGTGGGAAATATTTTACTGATTGTTATTGATGATACAATTAATGAGAACAATACCTGCCTGGGTAATGCAACTAGATGTTGGGACATATGACCGCGGTATGGAGTGTTGAAGTAGAGTTCACCTGTTGCTCTAAAACCGTCGTATTTAGATCACGCCGTACTGTTTGGGTGCAAGTGGTTTAGAAACTCTGCCAGCACATAAGTGGAGACTTATCGTAATGTTTTTAAATTCATCTTTTGAACTGAAGTTATTTTACTTATCCCACTTATGTGATGAAGTGGTTTTTTTAGCGAGCTTTAAAAAAAAGCAATTTGCATAAAACGATGTGTGCGTGTTGGTGGTTAGGGGGTGGTGTCGGTATTTTAAGCGTTGACATGTAAATGAATCGTCGTTACAGAACATCGTAAATTGAATATCTGTCATGTGACAAATTGACAGGTCAGATCGAGGGGGTCATAGGTCATGTTGCTGAGGGGAGTTGCGGCAACTTTTATGGTGGCCACCTAAATCGTTTTCTAAAAAACCATCCACGATAATGTAAAGAAATGCCACCTAGTTTTATTTATTTGATTTGTTTTGTTCAAAATTTAAACAGCACAGGTTTTAGAAACACAAACAAAATGTGTTAAAAATTTGTAAGTTTTAATAAAAAAAGGTTACAATAAAATTACAGCTTTTAATTTTAAGGAATAGTTTCTGTAGTTTTTTTTTTTCGTTTCTGTAGACATTATAGAATTCCGAGCAGGTTTACTGAAGTTAAATATAACGGATTTTTTTCTCTTTCTGTAGACGCTTTTAAATACCAAACCTTGTTTACTGAAGTTAAATATAAATAAAACCACGTGGTCCCCGCTCCACGTGCTGCTGGACGAAATCTCCGACTAAAAGTCACGTGGCTGAAGAGACTAACGAAATCTCCGCCGCCGGAGTCTCCGCCGGCAAGACAAAGCGTGTGTGCCGAAATGTCCGCGGCAAATTCCTAGCGATCCCCTTCAACCGTACCGGAAGCTGTCCTTCAGTCAACAGCCATGACCTTGCCTGCGACCAGGTGGCTTTTCTGACCACGCGCGATGCCGAAAGGTCAACTGCAAGGAATGAGGGGGAGGGGTGGTTGAGGAAAAAAAAATAAAACTCTGTGGAAAAATAAATGCTTGATTTATTTCTGTCTTCGCAAACTTTTTTTTTCTGAAATAGACAGGTTTCCCTTCTAAAAATGAGTACTATGGCAAAAATACCTTAATATTGTTTGTACGCTTCCAGCTACAAGGTTATGGAAGTCTGTGGCCTAGTGGTAGAGCTTGTGACTCCATGACTGTACTTCTGAGTTATTCGAAGAGTTAAGACGTTGAGTCGACCACATAATCCCCCTGGATAATCCGAGATCACAGTAATAGATTAAGTCTACTGAAGCAGTAAACTGTATCCTGCAGTAATTTTAAGCTAAAAAGTTTTTTAAACATTCTTACACTTTTTTTCAAAACTCCATGATTTTTATCTTATTTTTTAAGTGGGAGGAAAATAAAACTGGAATCAAAACAGTCGTAGACGCCGTAAAGAAAATAAACAAAAAATGAACATGTCGATGATGGGTGCCTAAACACCGGAGCCGTTCTTGTGTTTTCTCGCACGTCCGCATCAAGTTCTCTCGGGCGATTGTCCGTGTCTACCAGCGCTCATCCCGGCCTGCCACGGGCCTTGACGAGGGGATGATGAGGCTCTCAACCTTCAACAGGGCGCCTCGTTGCGTGGGTGTCACTCACCGTCAGCACCGTCTTGGGCGCACGGCGGCGTCAGGGGGGAGGAAGTGCCAGAGAATTTGATCCACATCCCACATGTGGCAAGAACGGACTCCGGTCGGCTGAAATCGCGGGACGAGAAAGGGAATTAACTCCAGATCAATATTATTGTTTGTATCGTTTTTCCCCTTAGCAAAAATTTATATTTATTTTTAACCAACTTTTTTTTTATAAAAATAATACAAAAACCGAAATGTAAACGCACTTTTATGGGTTTTTAATGTAAACATGGGTCTAAACAACGTCATGAATATAAATTCATATTTACCAAAAACAAAACCTCATTTTTTAAAATTTGAATTTTAATTTTCTAAAGGTATTATCTCAATTCTTAGCACTCCATACCAAAATATTACTTACACCTTATTTTACATTACAAAATGGTTTCTTCACCATTGTATCAAGAACTAACCTGCAGGTAATCTCCCTTGGTTTTACTAATTGACAATGTTATTTCCCTTACTTTGAGAGCAAACTTTAATGTATTTCACCAATGGAAAAAAACTGTGTCCGAAAAAAAAAAGCAAATTCTTCCACGACATTTACAGGAAACGCAAATCCACAGATTATTCCAGGATATAAAAACAATTACGCACAGCCGCAAATTTTTTTTTTTAAATCCACTTGTTCAAAGATGACTTCCGGTTGCAGCAGAAGACAAATATTGGAGCAGCGCTGTTTGCTGGAGCGGCAGTCTGTGTGTGGCGGCTGTTAAACCAAAATTCAACAATTGACGCTCGTGGTCCAGTGTCACCTTGACCTTACACTCCGTACACACAAGGTGTACACGATGTTACCTGCTTGTACAACAGAGTACCACGTGGTTGTGAATGTAGTTTGGTGGTTGATGAAACCCCATCCCAGTACTTGGTAGTACGACAGCGTACTCTAGAAGAAGATTTAGAGTACTTATACTCCACATTACTAGACATTTATAAATGTACTTTATACTGAAAAGAATTTAGTACATTAAATGTACATTATATTAAGAACTTAGTACCATTTGAGTACTTTCATGAACTGCGCATAAAGTTTAGAGCACTTTCGTCCATATCAAACTACATTCGTGTGCGTTCATTTCTGACATCAGCGTTTAATACTAGACGAGTCAGGTGTTGTAATGCAGGTAATGCTAATGATGCATTAATATCTTTAAGAGATTCGTCGTCTCTCCAACCAACATTTTCACAACGAAACAAAACAAACAAACAAACAAACAACTGTACACACTCTAACAGTAACAAGCTTAGACATGCATTCCATTAGGAATCGGTCAAAATTGAGTTACGATATTTGACCACCAACCAATATACCCCAATATGTGTGCCGTGATTTGGAATTACAACTACTGCTCGGCCATTCAGATTAAAAAAATCATTGCCACGCATAGCTAGATACACACATAACAAACGGACAGTGTTACTCAAGAAATTGCTTACAAAAACAACATTACTACAGCATTCCAAATTTTTACATTATATCTAAACTCAACTTATCAAATTATTTTCATCAATAGACCCCTCTTTATCTCTGCCAATCTTAGTTTCCTAAACCCATGTTATATTTGTTATCTTTCAATAACTGAGGTAACCCCCCCCCCCCATCTCCCTTCTCCAAATATCATTTGTTCCACATTAATGTTATCTCCCCCAACCTCAACACAAAACATCGCCCCAAGCATCTCTCCATCATTGACCTCCAATGCGACTAGCACCCGCTTGATACTACAATAGAATTCCTTTGTAACATAAGCTAGATGGGAATTGCCTGGAGGATCAGTCGCCCCCTGACACATCTAATGTCATAGGCGATGCCGCTGGTGTCGGGTTACGCCCCTGTGACATTTCGTTTCGTTAGGATACCGTTCCTAAATTTAGAGCAGCTCCCGTTGACTCTAAATCAAGCTAGGCTTGTGTTTGGTTATTTGAAATTTTTTTTTTTTTTTTTTCTTATTTATTTATTTTATGTTTTTGTTTGTTCGTGGTGATGTTGCGGTGACTTGAAATTGTTGTCGTTGCAAGTTGGTCGCGGGGGTTGCCGGGTTGCTGCGCTATTATTATAATTCCCTGTTTAAGAAATTCGTTTTATGAATTAAGCTTTGGTTGTGTCTGATTATGGAATATAAAAAGCGACGTATTGAACTTTCCAGTGCTATGTTTAGCATCCTTTACTTTCCCTAACCCGTCAGAGTTGGGTGGACCCAGGGACAGTCTACTGACTTGAACCCGGATAAGAACTCAAGGCTTACGGGTTAGCAGTCCAGCTCTCTATCGCAAGACCACTCCATCCCCGCGAAATTATTATTACTTGTTATTATTACATTATATATATATATATATATATATATATATATATATATATATATATATATATATATATATATACTTAGAAAAGTGTTAGTATAAATAAAAAATCACATTTTCCGCAGAACCAAGTATTAAATAATAATCATTAAAAAAGTTTAAAAAAACCCACGTTTTCCGATTGAACTAAAAAGTAGAAAATAAATACTGTACATCACAATAATGCAAGCGATCACTCTACTATAAGCGATCAAAAACGTGGGGCGCCGAAGTAAAAGTTATATTACTATTGATTAGATAATACTATTGACTTTTATTAGGGAGCTTGTAGAGAGTCAACAGTATTAGAAACTGTAAGAAAATCACGGCGCCCCACGTTTTTGATCGCTTATAGTAGAGTGATCGCTTGCATTATTGTGATGTACAGTATTTATTTTCTACTTTTTAGTTCAATCGGAAAACGTGGGTTTTTTAAAACTTTTTTAATGATTATTATTTTCTACTTTTTAGTCTTTGTCTGTTTGTTTGCATTAAAATCTTGCTATCGATTTTATCTTTTCACTTTTTTTTTGGGTAAACGAAGATAACTCGTAAAAAGACAACTCGTAAAAAGACAACTCGTAAAAAAACACGTTGTGTGAATACGTTACTGACTAGAACACATAGATTTGAACCCGTGTCGAGTGGGATAGCAATCGTGTGCCCAACCACTCGACCAAATAGTCTCCCCCATACTGGCCACCAGTTGTTAGGTTATGGTTGTTTGTACACAAACACAGCGTGACAACTACTCAGTAAGCAAAAAGAGGGGGAGTGTCGAACCTTGTTTTCATCAAATTACAGTTACTGGGTAATGTCCCTTTTTCCCGACGTTTTTTGGTACAATTATATAGTGGTCTAAAATGATCAATAAAATGTTTCCATGGATTAATTTAGTAATAAAAACAATAGAATATTCAATTGTCATCCAAAACAAAGCTTCCCTGAAAATTTCAGCGCGCTAGCTAACTGGGAAGTGCCAGAAATTTCGATCGCAAGATTGGATTGGAAAGACAAACAAACACAGAAACACAGAAAGACACAGAGAAAGCAAGTTAAAGAAAACGTGGGAATAAAAAGACACTTGGTTGTCCACCAAAATAGAACTCTCATTGATATTTTTGAGATGGGAGACTGCGCCTCTTGTGTGAGGTGGATGCGCACCTTGTGTGAGGGGGTGCGCACCTAATGAAAGGTTCTTGTACTGCATTGAGGCCGAGGGCTGGCGGCTGCTTGAACCTTCTTGTAAGGCTCTAATGAGACACCTGTACCTCCACTTCCAGCCCGGGGGATCCTAAGTGTCTAAACGTGTACTCTTGGCAGTAACCTCGGTTTGGGATGAAGAGTTTTTTAGTGAAAGCCTCGTTTTGAGATGTGGGGTTTTTTTTTAGTGATATCTAGGAATACCTCAAGCAAGATTATTTTTTTTTAAGTTGACCTTATCACTTGCATCAAAATGGTTGTTTAAAATGGAGAAGGGGAAAGACGCTTGAGGGGGGGGGGGGAGTGCAATATTGTGCATTATGTCATTTGCATAAGGGTTTTTAACTTAAAGGTTAGATAGTTTTTTTTTTTATAATACGTAAGTGGATTCTCATTTTTAAGAAACATCGCTAAACCATTATGGCATTAAATTAATTTTTTTCTTTACTTTTCTGAAACATATAAATCAGGTAAATGATACCGTTCATTATCTATTATCCTGCGTCATAGAAAACAGGTATATCTCTTGGGGGTACCCCTGAGGGGGTGTGTACATGATAATTGATTGACGTAATGCCGTATGTAATAAAAGCTAGGTGATGTATGCGTGATGCTTTATGTCGTGCTTAGTTTCATCAGACGCCGCTGGAACTGGTGCTCTTGAAGCTCAGGCAGGAATGGTGAAGTGTCTGGTGTCTTCTGTCTTTGTCGGCTTTAGGGCTAGAGTCATGGTCTTCATTAGAGGTTTGGGTATTGACGAAGCGAGGCCTGGTTCTAGGTCTATTGCTGGTGTTATGGTCAGGGTTAAAAGGTTAGGACATTAGTACAAGTGTTAGGGGTTAAGATTAGAGTTAATAGCAAAATAAACATTTCAATACGCCCGGTCGACGATCTTCAATAAATCTCTCCTCCCCCTCCCAACATATGTTCCCTCAAAGGGTTGTGCGGTTGCGCGGTCGCGCAGTAGTTTTGAACCTGCCGCGCAGTCATTTTGTAAAGTACAAACATCCTTGTATAAGACTTTTGGATCACCGCGCACACAAAAAACACGTTGCACACTCGCATTCCCCTCAAAGGGAGCGCCCCTCCACTCTTTCTGCAAGATACTCTCCCTAAAATCATCCCACTGTAATATACGCCTCTGTAAAGCACATCCCACTGTGATATACGCCACTGTATGGCGCATCCCACTGTGATATACGCCTGTGTAGACCGACGCCACTGTATGGCACATCCCACTGTGATATACGCCTCTGTAGACCGACGCCACTGTATGGCACATCCCACTGATATACGCCTCTGTAGACCGACGCCACTGTATGGCACATCCCACTGTGATATACGCCTCTGTAGACCGACGCCACTGTATAGCACATCCCACTGTGATATACGCCTCTGTAGACCGACGCCACTGTATAGCACATCCCACTGTGATATACGCCTCTGTAGACCGACGCCACTGTATAGCACATCCCACTGTGATATACGCCTCTGTAGACCGACGCCACCGTAACATTAGACAACCACCAACAGCTGTAGATATCTAAAACTGTAACCGCTGAGATTGTTTTACATTAATTGCTCATTTCGTTGACTTGTTGTTATTTAGGGCCCCTCCCACCAGGGGGAGCGAACCACCCTCTAGATAACACAGCTCGCGACCGGCGTAATCTCCCTTGGTTTTTTAAAAGGCGTCTGTTTCTAGCTGGTTTATAAAGGATGGCTGGTGTATGATAAGAAACCGCTTGTGGCTGATGGATAGAAGGCAGACAGCTTAAGAAAAATTAACTTCATTCATAAAGAGTTTTTTTTACCGCTTTCCTATTTCAATGTCTTCGTGGTTATCTCATTTTGAATTTCTAATTTTTAAAATAGATTTTTTTGTCTATCTTAGTTTGTGGGTTTGTGTATGAAATATCTTCAATTTAATGAAAAAAAAAAACATGCCGAATATGATAGAGCTTTTTAATTGTACTTAAATAATACTCGCAACCGACTTTTCAGATGCCAGTTTTGTTTTGCTCGTATCGCTGCCGTAAACTTAACACTGACTTTATCCTTAACCCTACCTTGAATCTTTGCCCATTTCCTGACTGTAATCCCAACCATTATCCTGACCGTAATCTTGTTTTTACCCCCACCCCCACAACACTGAGTAAAACATAGTCGCTAAAACAACACACCAATTGACACTGCATTTCTTTTCATTGTTTTTAAATAAACTCGTTTAAATAAAATATTTGTAAGTCGTCCCCACACCCCGCCACATACACAGAACTTGGCGAGTCTTGTATTTGATTAGGGTAGAATTACCACTAGTATCGTTTATTTTCAATGGGAATTTTTTGTTTAAATAAAAAGACACGTTTATAAAAGGAATTATGCAGAGACTAGTAACTCAAATACGATCGTCATGATCACGCTCTTCAACTCTCTAGTGCAGGGGTCTCCAAACTACGGCCCGCGGGCCGGATGCGGCCCGCGAGGTCCTTTCATCCGGCCCGCGGAGATCCTTTGTTCACGGCAAAAAAATGTTTGTTAGAAGTGGTTGAGGTACTTTGCTCAGAAAATTCAAAACAATTTGAAACTCTAGCTTTGGGTATAAATACCTTTGCCCTCCGTGTTGCAAACATTGATGAAAACATTGTGACTCAAATAGAGTCGCTGGACAGCTGTTCCATGTTTCTGGAACAAGTACAGGGCAACAACTTGACGCACTTTCGCACTTTCAGCAGTGCAAGGTCTTCATGGCCGAAGCAACAGCTGAGTTCCCCACATCATTTGCATGTAAGATCATCGAAGATCCCCAGCTGCAGTTTCAGCAACGGTTTTCTGACTATGATTCAAACAGAAGAAGTGAGACTGCTTCACAACCCATTTGAAGTAAATGTAACCAGTTGCCCAGATGAACTGCAGATGGAGGTCAGTGAATTACAAGCAAATGACCTCCTAAGAGACAAGTTCAAAAAATGGCGGGTGGGTTTTTGTGTTTGCCCAACGAGAACAAACTTGGACCTTGAGTGTGTTGTCAACTGGACAGTGTTTCTTTCAGACTTTTTCTCCTGGAAGGGGGGGGGGGTGCATTTAAAATAGTTTTTATGTCTATATAAATTATATTTCTTGGGGGGGGGGGGGGCACGGTGGACACAGCCACCCCAAAGGATGCATGGAAGAAACTCTACTCTGGCCCGCGAACTGATTTTTGATAGTTAAAGCGGCCCTCGGGCTGAAAAGTTTGGAGACCCCTGCTCTAGTGCGTCGGAGTCATATACATGTGGTTTTATGGGTGTTGCTACGTCAAGCGAACCTACCGCTTCTGGAGTGTATCTAATGTACGTAAGGGGGTAAAGGTCAACGCTCTGAAATAAACAGTATGTTGCTGATAACAAATAGGAAGGCATTCTGCATACATGAAAAAAAAAATGTTTAACTCGTTTTTTATGTCGCTTGGAATAGAACAGCTCGCCAGCCGGGGGTTATCTGTTGAGGCAGTCAGCGATCTGACAGGGAACCTATGCTGGCAGGGAACATGACGCAGAGGGAACCTTTGATCCTAGGAACTACTGCTGGTAGGGGAGCGATTGCCTGTAGGGAACATTTACTGAAAAGGGACTGTTTGTAAAAGAGGAACTATTTTAAAAGAAAAAATAACAATTTTTTATTTCTTTCTTTTTTGGGAACTATATTTCAAAGTGAAATATTGCGGGTGGTAGACCTAAAATGCTTATGTTAGTGGTAATTGAAAGAAAAAGCAAGCTTCTATATTTAAATAAATGTAAATTTACATTTCTTCAACAACCCTCCATTGGGATTAAAGGAGTTTCCCTCTAAATAATCCATTCACAAGTTTTGTGTGTGCAAGAGGTTACGTTTCAACTTCCGACATCTGTGTCTTCAGCCGGCGTCATTTCCGCTTCCGTAATCTTTTGTTGATTTTAAATCCTTAATGAAAAAAAATCTTATCTTAAACCCTTAGCTGTGTATAGCTTCTATACTTATCTCTTTTACCAAAAGCACGAATAAGACACATTCTTGAATCGAAATTAGGTCTAAGATATATTTAGTAAAGATAATAAAATTGAGAAGCTAAGAAAAAGAATTATTGGAATTATTTCTTCTTGCTTGTCACTAACGGAACGAAAATCAACATTAAGTATTCATCCATTTCTGTCACGCATCTTTTGTATTAATTAATAATTAATTATTTCAAATAGACTTTTGATAACATTATCCAATTAATTGTTGTTTTTTTAATATTTGATAAATGACATGAGTAAAAGAGATAAGTGACGTCTTATAATGAGGAAAATGCAACGTTTCTTTTTAGAGAATTTACGGTCTAATAATTTAAACAGGACAGTCTATCATTTTAATCACACGCTTGTTACCAAATTAAATTTCGAAATTTTGTAAGTTAAAAAAAAAGCCAAGTATGATTTCAATATTTCAGAATTTTAAAAAAATTTGACAAATTCTGATTTCGCAATTTAAAAAAAAATTGCCACGTAAGATTTCAAAATTTGATAATTTGCAAAAAAAGTAAGAAAGATATCGAAATAGAATAATTAAAAAAAAACCACGAAAGATTTCGACATTTCGTTTGACCACCTGTGATTTGTAAATAATTTTCGTTATCTCGCCTGCTAGCTCAAATCCCCTTAATATCTTTGTTGGTTCTTCCATTTTGTAAGTAACCGATTAAAAAAAGAAAATTTCTTATTTATCTGAAATTATTATAAAAACCAAAAATAAAATAAAAAAATGAAAATGAAAAAAACATTTAAAAAAAAATGAATATTTTTAACCTCCTACTTAGAAAGTTTTTTTTTTTTGTGAGCTTTTCGCGGGTGGCGGGCGGACCAAAAACAAGAGCTACAGTTCAGAGCTCTGTACCCGCGTGAGTGATACTAAGAATAGATCCATGCGTGCGCGTGCTTAAGGTGAGTTGATCAGGGAGGGGGGAGGCGATGATGCACTCACACCGTGTGCCAAAGATCGCTCGGTACTGGAGGTGCGTGAGTGTACATTCCTCTGGATAGGTCGGAGCTGGGTCTAGTGTACATGTCTTGTTGGGGTCGGAGCTGGGTCTAGTGTACATGTCTTGTTGGGGTCGGAGCTGGGTCTAGTGTACATGTCTTGTTGGTGCTGGGTCTAGTGTACATGTCTTGTTGGTGCTGGGTCTAGTGTACATGTCTTGTAGGGGTCGGAGCTGGGTCTAGTGTACATGTCTTGTAGGGGTCGGTGCTGGGTCTAGTGTACATGTCTTGTTGGTGCTGGGTCTAGTGTACATGTCTTGTTGGTGCTGGGTCTAGTGTACATGTCTTGTTGGTGCTGGGTCTAGTGTACATGTCTTGTAGGGGTCGGAGCTGGGTCTAGTGTACATGTCTTGTAGGGGTCGGTACTGGGTCTAGTGTACATGTCTTGTATGGGTCGGAGCTGGGTCTAGTGTACATGTCTTGTAGGGGTCGGAGCTGGGTCTAGTGTACATGTCTTGTTGGTACTGGGTCTAGTGTACATGTCTTGTATGGGTCGGAGCTGGGTCTAGTGTACATGTCTTGTAGGGGTCGGTGCTGGGTCTAGTGTACATGTCTTGTTGGGGTCGGAGCTGGGTCTAGTGTACATGTTTTGTTGGGGTCGGAGCTGGGTCTAGTGTACATGTCTTGTAGGGGTCGGAGCTGGGTCTAGTGTACATGTCTTGTAGGGGTCGGAGCTGGGTCTAGTGTACATGTCTTGTAGGGGTCGGAGCTGGGTCTAGTGTACATGTTTTGTAGGTGCTGGGTCTAGTGTACATGTCTTGTAGGGGTCGGTGCTTGGTCTAGTGTACATGTCTTGTAGGGGTCGGTGCTGGGTCTAGTGTACATGTCTTGTAGGGGTCGGAGCTGGGTCTAGTGTACATGCCTTGTAAGGGTCGGTGCTGGGTCTAGTGTACATGCCTTGTAAGGGTCGGTGCTGGGTCTAGTGTACATATCTTGTTGGTGCTAGGTCTAGTGTACATGTCTTGTTGGTGCTGGGTCTAGTGTACATGCCTTGTAAGGGTCGGTGCTGGGTCTAGTGTACATGCCTTGTAGGGGTCGGTGCTGGGTCTAGTGTACATATCTTGTAAGGGTCGGTGCTGGGTCTAGTGTGCATGTCTTGTAAGGGTCGGTGCTGGGTCTAGTGTACATGTCTTGTTGGTGCTGGGTCTACTGTACATGTCTTGTAGGGGTCGGAGCTGGGTCTAGTGTACATGCCTTGTAAGGGTCGGTGCTGGGTCTAGTGTACATGTCTTGTTGGTGCTGGGTCTACTGTACATGTCTTGTAGGGGTCGGAGCTGGGTCTAGTGTACATGCCTTGTAAGGGTCGGTGCTGGGTCTAGTGTACATATCTTGTTGGTGCTAGGTCTAGTGTACATGTCTTGTTGGTGCTGGGTCTAGTGTACATGTCTTGTAAGGGTCGGTGCTGGGTCTAGTGTACATGCCTTGTAAGGGTCGGTGCTGGGTCTAGTGTACATGTCTTGTTGGTGCTAGGTCTAGTGTACATATCTTGTTGGTGCTGGGTCTAGTGTACATGTCTTGTAGGGTCGGAGCTGGGTCTAGTGTACATGTCTTGTAGGGGTCGGTGCTGGGTCTAGTGTACATGTCTTGTAGGGGTCGGTGCTGGGTCTAGTGTACATGTCTTGTTGGTGCTAGGTCTAGTGTACATGTCTTGTAGGGGTCGGAGCTGGGTCTAGTGTACATGTCTTGTTGGTGCTGGGTCTAGTGTACATGTCTTGTAGGGGTCGGAGCTGGGTCTAGTGTACATGTCTTGTAGGGGTCGGAGCTGGGTCTAGTGTACATGTCTTGTTGGTGCTGGGTCTAGTGTACATGTCTTGTTGGTGCTGGGTCTAGTGTACATGTCTAGTAGGGGTCGGTGCTGGGTCTAGTGTACATGTCTTGTTGGTGCTGGGTCTAGTGTACATGTCTTGTTGGTGCTGGGTCTAGTGTACATGTCTTGTAGGGGTCGGAGCTGGGTCTAGTGTACATGTCTTGAGGGTCGGAGCTGGGTCTAGTGTACATGTCTTGTAGGGGTCGGAGCTGGGTCTAGTGTACATGTCTTGTAGGGGTCGGAGCTGGGTCTAGTGTACATGTCTTGAGGGTCGGAGCTGGGTCTAGTGTACATGTCTTGTAGGGGTCGGAGCTGGGTCTAGTGTACATGTCTTGTAGGGGTCGGAGCTGGGTCTAGTGTACATGTCTTGAGGGTCGGAGCTGGGTCTAGTGTACATGTCTTGTAGGGGTCGGAGCTGGGTCTAGTGTACATATCTTGTTGGTACTGGGTCTAGTGTACATGTCTTGTTGGTGCTGGGTCTAGTGTACATATCTTGTAGGGGTTGGAGTTGGGTCTAGCGTATATGACTTGGAGGTTAAGCGCTCTTTTTAAAACGATCTAAACGCAAACATCTTTGAGGTTAGGCTAATTGATTTTGTCTGAAGACCTCCTCTTGTTTTCAACATTCGTGACGTCTAATCTCATCACAAAAACACAACGCTTTAAATCAACAATTGACTTCGTCAAGTTAACAAGGGGTTTAAAAAGTATTACATTTTTATAATAATTAAAGCTGTTTAAAAAAATATAATTCAGTTTCTTTGATGTGTTGAACTTTTTTCAAAAATCGTGTGCCAGATTTCGTAAAGAAGTTTTTAAACATGACAGAAAGAATTCCATTACATTTTTTAAAAAGAAAAAGAAAATAGTTAAGAAACTATAGTTTCAAACAATTTTTTCCCCCACATAAACTTTTACCTAGAACTGTCTCATTAGCGCACACCTCTTCTGTGAACAAGTTTAAAAACTACAAAAAATAAAAAAAAATTGTAAACAATAAGACTTTTTATCTCTCATCAAAATAATTTAGATTTGAAAAAGTAATTTTATCTTGTAAATTAAAGCAAGATTGCGTTTACAACAACTTAAAGAATGCAAACAAGAATACAATAACGGAAAAAACAAAAACAAATAGTTTTTAAAAAATCGTTCAGAACGTTTTAAAACATTCATCATATTACCCAACAATGTTGGCTTGCGTCCATCTTGTTTACCCAGAAATCTCGTCTTAAAATGAAAGCCAACTTCGAGCACCCGGGGTCTGGTATTTAGGGCACTGTTGCAGGGCCGAAAACCTTTCAGGCTAGGCGGGTATGTGAGGGGGGAGGGGGGGCTGGCTCATTGACCCCCACCCCAGATTTATTTATCAGAAAAAAAATACAATAAAAGTAAGATAATCTAAAATAAAAATAAAAACATAGTGTGTAAATAGCTACATAAGCTGTGTGGATAGAATTTCACGAAATGAATTAATACAATGCACAATATCTCTCTGACTTAGTTATATCGCATCAGCTTAGTATTTCGTTGGTAGCAACACTCTTCAATGAGTTATATTCTCATTGAGTATACAGCTGAGTTATAATTAAATAGAACATTTGTTGTCAAGTTATCTAGATTCGACGTCACACCGAGGCTAAAATTATTTCACCTGCTGAACATTGACTTTTTTTTTTCTAAAGCACATGTATAGCCCCTATACAGTAAACAAACAATGTGACACAATTTTGTGTCTTTGTCTTATATCTAAAAACCCCAGCCAAACAACGAAACGAAACGAACTTATTAAAACAACTCTCCATGACGTAGTATAACGTGCTATCAACTCGACGTGAACTCAATAGGGCGGGATGGAAGGGAGGGTGAGAAAAGGGGATGGGGGTGCTGATCGCCATCAATGTGAATTGGTTAATGAGTAGCAGCTGAGACGTAATCCAAACGAAAAACCAGCGGGGTAAGATTAATAGCCCAGGCGTAACTCTGTACGAATGTTATCGGGTGGGGTTGCGCCCCCTCGCCAGTTAACACCAGTGACCACTAATTTGTGGGGAGAGACAGCCCCTTTTAGATGAATGGTGAATCTGTGCCAATGACACAAAGACGCATTGTTGTGGTGGAAAAGGTATCCGATTTTCTGGGTGGATAAAAAGATACGCAAGCGGCTCATCTGGCGAGTTGGTTCCCTTGTTTGTATTCGAGGAGTTAGTTCCCTTGATTGTTCTCCCCAACAGTCCCCCTTTTGTTTTGGTGTTTCAACTCTTCGGGCGATACGATCAGCGCGAGCGTAAACTTATCTTTAAACTTCTCGTTATACAATTTTATCTTTCCCCGTCAAACGTTACCGACATCTACCACACACAGAACAGTATTTGTTGTATGAACAATAGGACAGGGGGTTCGGGGGGTCAAGAACCGAGGATAGAGGGTCATTACGCCTAAAAATAGTTTGATATTAATGTATATCTATGATTAGGGAGAGCGGGGGGGGGGGGGGGATAAAAATATTAGCTCTGATAATTAGAGCTTAAAAATCTAAAATACACAACAAACATAGAGTTAATCACTTGGTACCGCACTCTCTAAATCAGATAGTGTTGGGAAGTTTAAAATGTAGTACTGGAAAAATAACTTCGACTTATTAGTTTATAATTTGTAAAGTTCACCGGAAAATGTGTTCTTTTCGAGCCGCATCCATATATATATATATATATATATATATATATATATATATATATATATATATATATATATATATATATATATATATATATATATATATATATATATAATCTGTATATCGATTTTAACAAATAGAATACAAATAAATTATCAAGATTCAGAAACCCAAGACTAATCCATGATCTAGCCCTAAGGCAAGCATTGTTACATAAGTATAGGAGTATGCTTAGAGTGATAAAATAATGTAGATCTATAGAATCTATGTCTAGATCTATATCTGTTTCAGAAAACCTAACGAAAAACAGATATTTAAAAAAAAAAAAGACATTTTTGTAACTTTTCTTTGTGTCGATGTTGATAATATTTTCACAGCATTAACATTTTCTTCCCTTTGCGTTTCCGAGTGACTAGCGCCTCTATGGTCAACGCTAGTGTCAATTCTCTCGCTACTTGAGCTCGCGGTCTGCCCGCTTCAAGTATTGTAAATTATTGAATCAATGTCAACACACACGGCGCCAGTGCGACGCTGCGCTTCGCCTTCCTGGTGTTTTCGGTGACGCTGCGCACCATAGTGCAAACACTCGCGGTGCGCAGCCAAAGGGGTGAATACTGCGACATAATGAGACGTAGGAACTAACAATTTTCTTTTTACCACGGGACGAGTTTCAATTGAGTATTGACTCACACAATATAAAAACAAGTCTTAACACAATTTTTAAGTTTCTTTCTGGAAAAAAAAATATTTCCACAGTTATGAATCTGCCGTTTCAATATAAAATTAGATTTGAAATCCTGTTTTTTTTTAAAAAAAAAAAAAGCAAATATGCTGTTTATTAAATTTCGAAGAAACTGTTAACACTTTGAGAATGCAAAAACAAATGTATGAAATAGTTCTCATTAATTAGAACCTATCTCTTTTGATATCGTCTATACCAACTTTAAAATAAACAAATAAAAAAATGCAATGTAGGCCTACAGTATAGTGTATAGCCAATTTCGTCCTGACGAATAAAAATTGTTTTCGCCATCTTTCGTTTTGGGTGGGAGGGGTAGGGGGTGGTGGTGAGGGATAACGGGGTGGGGGGGGGTGGTAAATAACCCCAAGTAAAACGTGAGGCGTCTGGCGAGTGTCTCAACCCCCCCCCCCCCCCCCTCCCTTCCATTCACCGACCCGGCACCCTCAGTGGCCCGTCCCGGCTCCCATTGTCTGCGACGTCCGCGCGTAATTTTATTTTGATCATTCGCACGCAATGAACCGCGCAGGACCGGTTGACTCGGATGGAGTTGATATACGCCGGCACTCGATGCCGGCAGTCCGGGACCGGGTATACATTTTCGAGTGTTGAATGAATGAACGACAAATTGTATTTATAAAGTTATTTTTAGCCCTTCTCGAGCTAAACGTCGCGAGGGCAGCACGCGGGCATTACCGCGGGTTACGTGTCTCTAATGTCATTTGAGCTGTTGCGCGGCGCACCGAAGTTGACGCCTTCTTGAGTGCATTAGAAGTGCACACTTTATGCGCCAGAACGCTGGTTCTCAAATTCCCGACAGTAACGCAGACAAAGGAGTCTCACCCCCCTCACCCCTCTCTCCGAGATACCCTTTGCTACAGTTTGTTTACCAAGTTGGGGAAAAAGTTTCTAGACTTATTTTACAGTCGCGTGCGATATGGGTGTTCAGAGATAAGCATTTAAAAGTGATGGGGTTTTATAACTTAATACTTCTCGCGATTGAAAGGCTGATAGGTGAACATGCACTTTATAATAATCTGTCGAAGGATACATCAAAAACATATTAGAACATTTATAAAATGCTTGATATTATTTATTAATGCTTTACTCTCCCTGACTCATGTCAGGTACCCATTAAAGCTGAGTGGACTCAATGAAATACTGCTTAAGTATTTTTAAAATAAGTAGCTAAGTGTATGTTTATGCTTTTTTTTTAGATAAAAAATGTTTATAAAATGTTAAGAAACGCGTTCAGTGTCTTTAAATTATTCTACACTTTTCCGATGAAGACAACTTTATATACGGACCCCTTCCCAAAATAGAATCTCCTCAGTAAATAAAGAATTCTAAAATGCGACATTTTATTTTTACAAAATGTTTCACTTTGTGCAGCAAGCTTGACAAAATAAATAACAAAGTGTTGTCTTTTTTTTCCTAACAGAGACGAAGACACAAGGAGTTTGGTAAAATCTTCCGTGAACAGTTCGGGCCCAGGCACAATGTAGCCGTGGCTGACCCGGCTCTGATGGAGGAGATCCTGAGGAAGGAGGGCAAATATCCCTCCCGGCCTCCCTACGAGTCATGGGTCCTGTACAACAACCTGAGGAACAGAAGGGGCGGGCTAATGACCAGGTGAGAATCCCTGAGGCTTGGGTCAGTGTGGTTTTTGGGACAGTTTCAGGAAGTGGATGGACATTACCGTATTGGGTGCTTTTCTATAAAATAGGTCCCGCCTGACTTTTGTTCATATATGGGGGCCGTGGTCACGGATCTGATGGGGGCCGAGTTAGGGGGTGCTGCGAGCCGTTGAGGATTTAACGGAGCCGTCTGTTGGGCACTAATGGGAGCCATACTCTAAGATCTATTGGGAGCCATACTCTAGGATCTAGTGGGGCCCAGTGTCATGTAAATGACGAGTGTTATGACGAGAGGAGCATTATGCTACGGTCTAGTGGGAGCCATTTTGGGGTCTACATATAGCCGTATATTGGGGGCTAACGGGAGCCATTTTGGGGTCTACAGAGAGACGTATATTATAGCCAAATGGGAGGCATTCATGGGGTGTACAGAGAGCCGTATGGAAGTGTCTAATGTGAGCCGTTTAGGAATAGCTAAGAAGGAGCCGTTTAACAATGCATGTATCTTGATTCTCTTAAAACTTGTCCCGAAGCCCGTCACTCCAACAATGTGTAGGTCTCTGATTAATTTATCACAAGCCCGCATAGCCTTTACCCCCCCTACAGAAACACGAGCCTATCTCTCATCACTCCGCTACTGTAGCGTACATTGTACACATTTTTTTTTTTATTCCTTCCAGAATAACTCCGTATGTTATCGCATCATCTCCAGGCCGTAATTTTATGTTACGCACCATTTACCTCGGGCTTTTAACGTTATAGTTATTCTTACACGCGTAGATTAAAGATAACGGCGAGTTATGATATGGCAAGATATTTAACCGGTGTAAATTTAAGCCGAGTGTCTGCGAGCTGTTAAAAAAAATATCTTCAAGACAAAGGGCTCGGCCCTTGTTATCTAAAAATTTCAGGGGAGGTTATAATAAAGGGAATTAAAGTCTGTATGTTTATCGAGAAATATTCTAGCAATCTTTAGTGTTGATTTAGCGGGCTTATGTGAAAACATAAAATTAAAATAAAAAAGGTTTAGTCTGGTTTTGTAGGAGATAATACTGCACGAGACAAGGTGTATTTTTGAAGAAAAAAAAACAAATTTAGCCGAAGAGCGCACTGGCTATTGGCATGCCTTGGTTTCGCTAACTTTAGTCAGGTAACAATCAGAGCTGGGTTGGGAAAAGTTCGCCCTTCAGAGCTCGGGATCCGAACTCTCGGGCAAGCAGTCGTAAGCTCTACCATTCGACCACGCCGTCCCCTAAAAAACTGTAACGGAAATGTAAAACAAAAAAATAAAATAAAACCACACGCTGTTGATGAAAGAGGGCAAAAAACATTCTCGTTAATAGATTTTGTCTTAACATTGGGAATCTATAAAGTCATTAAAACACAATTGATTCGATAATCTTAAAAGGAGATCTCCAGTTAAAAACAAATGTACAAGCCCCCCCCCCCCCCCCCAATAAAGAACAGAGTTTTTTCTTGATCTGCTCCATTCTTTGTTATCTCTGGTTGTTTCTCGCAATAATTTCTCAATATAAATACCACGCTGTCTCGTGTTTTTTTTTAAAGAGGGGGAGGGGGGGGGGGGCAGATTTCTATACACGTAAACAACCCCCCCCCCCCCAAAAAAAAAAATCATCCACTTCTTCCTTAGAATTCTTGCCACCCCTGGTAATTAAATCTATGAGATGCCCACGATCCTAAAAAAAAACCCACAAAATGATTGAGAAAATGTACTTGAGCACTACCCACCAGGTATTGACCAAGTTTATCTGATAAGTTGCAGACCAAAATAAAGCGGCAACATCTAAAACATGTAAACATCACCCCCCACCCCCTCCACGGAAAAAAAATACAAGTTGCTACATGGGGGTGGGTGGGTGGGCCCACCGCGGTTAATGGCTTACAAAACGTTACATCTGAAACGCCTTGCAACCGAGATAGATTTACATTAACCCGGTGTGATAGCTCAGACCTGCATTATCGCGGGGCCACAGACAGAAATGTATGACAGACATAAGAAACATAAACACGCACCAAAAAAAAAAAAAAATCCACCCCGAGGGGTAAGATAGAAGGCACCACCCTCCTGGCACGGTGCTGCACCGTTCATTGGAACGTCCCTGCGCACTTGGCGAACTCTCGGGGTTCTAGCCAGTGCAAAGTTGATTATAGAAAAACAGGACGGCGCTGCGCAGAACTCCGTGGTTTTGGGGAGATATTTTTTTTTCGCCAACATACCAGTAGTCTGAAAAATAGATCGTTTGATTTTCACGCGTGAAGATTTTTGAGTTGCTCTTATAGTTATACGAAAATGACCAAAGCATTTTGGGTTTAGTTTTCCCATTTGTAACTTTTTATATGTAATCCATTTATATTTTTATTGTATCCGCTGTAAAAAAAATTTTTTTTTTTGCTCAGGAATGTGGTTCTTATGGAATTTTCGATACTACTATGCGTGTTTGCGAGGGGGTAGGGATGTGTGTGTGTGTGGGGGGGGGGGGGGGGGGTAACAGAAATTAAACAAGTCGATGCAAAGATTTGTTTTAAAAGTTGGTTTAGATTATTATAAACATTTTTGTGTCAACAAACTAACGCGAATCAACAGAAAAACAAACACATATGAGTTAAAGACTTGTCTATGGTAACGCTCTCAAAATGAACTTGATAAAAACATTGCGTCCTGCAAGTTCCCTTGTCTTTGAACCTGTGTCAAATTGGTGAGTGATATGTGCGACCAAATCAGTCGACCACAGGCACTGGTATTAGGTAAATGACGTTTTCGTTATTTTTTATCGTCCACCTTGCTAAAGACATCAAAGACGTTACAAATTGGAGGAGGGATTACTACCTTCTGTTCTTGCTAATGCGATCCAGGGGGGGGGGGGGCACGATTTTTTGTTGTTGTATGATTTTTAAGTGTTCTTCTAAAAAGACAAGGCATGGAAACAAAGGTCAAGGCTGAAAGAGTTTTTGGAATTTCTGCCGTTATTTATTTCATTTCTTTTCCGCCGAAATATTTTTTAAAAGATTTGAACTTCTATTTTAAAGGCGAAAAAGAACCCATTCTTATAAAAAGAAGTTTAAATTTTTTTTTTTTAATTTCAAACTAAAGTCACCAAAAAGATACCTTGAGGTCTCATGACGTCACACGTTCAGAAGACTTGAGTTAAGTGAACTCTGACCCCCAGAATGGAAGTGATGTATATATTTCAAGCACTTTACATAGGTTATTTATAACATCACGTGACTTGATTTATCCGTCCCCGTCGAGAGCAGAAAATTTACGTGCTGTAACATTTGATTTACACATCTCAGGTCAATATTTTTTATATCACAGAACCCTTCCAATCTGCCCTGCAATGTCGCGTTAATTTTAAATGATTGAGGGACGTGTTAACTCCTCTAATTATTTACTGTACCCCTGTCGCACTAAAAATTGTGTATCTGTAAAGGCAGGAGGGGGGGGGGTAGAGGGGGTATCGCGTGACCTGATTCAACCACCGACACAACCCCACAAACCTGGGCCAGCTTTCATTGAATTTGTCGCCCGGGCCCGCCTTGAATGGCCAGTCGACACCGCCATCCGAAATACGATCGACGTGTCATGGGAGTGTGTGCGTTTCTTTGATGGTGTGTGTACTGCTGTGGTGTTGTGTTTGTTCCCTGTTGATATTGTGTGTGGTGTTGTGGTTGTTCCCTTCTGATGTTGTGTGTGGTGTTGTGTTTTTTCCCTCTGATGTTGTGTGTGGTGTTGTGTTTTTTCCCTCTGATGTTGTGTGTGGTGTTGTGGTTGTTCCCGCTGATGTTGTGTGTGGTGTTGTGGTTGTTCCCTTCTGATGTTGTGTGTGGTGTTGTGGTTGTTTCCTTCAAATTTTGTGTGTAATGTTGTGTTTGTTCCCGCTGATGTTGTGTGTGGTGTTGTGTTTGTTCCCGCTGATGTTGTGTGTGGTGTTGTGTTTTTTCCCGCTGATTTTGTGTGTGGTGTTGTGTTTGTTCCCGCTGATGTTGTATGTGGTGTTGTGTTTGTTCCCTTCTGATATTGTGTGTTCTGTTCTGTTGTGGTGTTGTGTTTGTCCCCTTGTAACGCTGTGTGTACTACTAATGTTATGTGCATATATACCGCTAGCATTTGCATGGTACACGCTGTTTTTCGCAATAATTTATTGATATTTATACCGTCGATGTGTTTCTTGTTTTATCGCCTTTCGCCCACCCCCTTCCATTATTTATTTGTGGACATGCGCCTTGATCTAAAGAACGACATCTTAAGCACGTGATCTAAAGAACAAGTGTTTATTTTCCGTCTTCTCGCTCTCCTTCGCTCACCATGGCTGTATTTGCTGACAACGTGTTCTGCCATATGGCTTGTAAAACACTACTATCATGCAGGGTATGATTCTCTTGCTTTGATCATCAAAGATTGCCAGATTTTATCATTACTTTCCGAACAAAAGTAGCCAGATTTTTATCATTACTATCCGAACAAAAGTAGCCAGATTTTTTATCATTACTATCCGAACAAAAGTAGCCAGATTTTTATCTTTACTTTCCGACCAAAAATTTTTTTGAATAAGAAATGCCAGATTTATAATTTCTTCCTGGCCAAACGATGCCAGATTTTAGAATTAACATTTAAGCCAAAATTTTCAAGAGTGCTAGAGTTTATTATAACTTTTCGGTCATATTTTACCATATTTTGTCTGAATAAGCTAGCAGAGGCGTAGCGACCCCTCCCGGCGCCCGGGGCGAACTTTCAGTTAGGCGCCCCCCATATATATATATATATATATATATATATATATATATATATATATATATATATATATATATATATATATATATATATATATATATATATATATATATATATATATATATATATATATATATATATATATATATAATATATATATATATATATATATGCGCGTGTGTTTGTGTGTGCGACAGTCTGGAAAAAAATTAACAATTACGCTGATTGTCGTTCCCTAAAACTTCACTGGATGCCAATTAAATTCACCTTAAGATGCCGAAACAAATAAAAAGTAGAAAATCAAAAGAGCTTAGAACAGTGGGCTCCATCGAACCCGAGAGGTTCGGTAATTCAGTCTCAGGGCTTCCGTGGAGGTCAAGACACACGCCCGACTCATAGGATTCACGATCGGATTTTGTCATTGTGGACGATTAAGGAGGGTTCGGTGATTGCGCATTTAAAACTGGTGGGGTTCGGTACTCCAAAAAGTTAAGAACCACTGCTTTAGAGTGTATTTTGTTGAAGGTGCAAGCCTTATTTGGTGTACTTTTGGTCGTGTCTTTAGAACAATTTCGATAATAGTAGGCAAATATTGCAATTTTGAATTATCAGTTAGGTTGAACAAAGTAATAATAAAAATTTTGGCAAAAAGTGTCGCTTCCTGTCCACCCGCTCCGACAGTCTGCTATTTTACTGATCGGATAGCGATACAAGAATCCGTTATATTTATTTCTCTTTAATGCAGTGATCCAGGCAAGATGTAATGCAATCAAGTAAAAGTATCTGATCTATCACGATCAAGTTGAGAGAATCGTAAGAATCGTAGTAAGAACCAGTCACGTTATTACTTAGCAAAACTGGGTAGTGAAATCGTACATTAAGTGTTAATACAATTTATTTCTTTTCTAAGTGTTAAAAGAGTTATCTAGCAACCGATCCAGTACAAATCCTGCGATTTTTGTTAGTGAAAAAGCGCCCCACCATCTTGGACAAAAATGGTAGAGCGGATTTTAAACGTCACTAACTCTTTTTTATGTTACACAATCGTAAAATACGCTTTAGTTCAATGTGTTACTTTTCTGAGTGATATCTGTTATTTATTCCTTAATCAGGTGTGAATTTTTCCGATTTTAGTCTTCGAAAAAGCGCCCCCCTCCCCCCATCGAGGAAAGCTGGAAAGCGGTTTTTCCGGTCACTGTTTCTTAAAGATATATGTTTTACAGTTACACAATCAAGGTAGAAAACAGTTAAATCAGTATGCAAAGGCTCTCGGCCGTTCAATTACTTTACTTTGACTGTTTATAATTCAAAACTGCAGCTTAAAATGAGCTTTTAATTTTTTTTTCTACCCCTTTTGGCGCCCCCCTAGGGTCGGCGCCCGGGGCGGCCGCCCTCCCCGCCCTCCCCTAGCTACGCCTCTGTAAGCTAGACCCATACCACGCATCGCTATGAGTTTGAGAAAAGTTCCCACAAAACATAATGACAGAATTTCAAAGGACTAAATTTAAAAAAAAACTACCTACCACTATTTGACGCTAACATTAACCATGAATTTATCTTAACTGATTGAAAGGTTGTATGGTGGGCGATGTATTGTGGGTTAGGTAGGCAATACAAGTGGGACAGGTAGCAGTGTATGGTAGGCAATATAGAGTGGCACAGGTAGGCAATGAAAAGCGGCACAGGTAGGTAGTGTATAGTGGCACTGGTAGGCAATATAGAGTGGCACAGGTAGGCAATGTAAAGTGGCACAGGTAGGCAATGTATAGTGGCACTGGTAGGCAATATAGAGTGGCACAGGTAGGCAATGTAAAGTAGCACAGGTAGTAAATGTAGGGTGGCACAGGTAGGTTAATAGATGGTGGCACAGGTAGGCAATGTATAGTGGCACTGGTAGGCAATGTATAGTGGCACAGGTAGGCAATATAGAGTGGCACAAGTAGGCAATGTATAGTGGCACAGGTAGGCAATGTATAGTGGCACAGGTAGGCAATGTATAGTGGCACAGGTAGGCCAATAAATGGTGGCACAGGTAGCAGCGCAAGGTGGGGAAGATGAGTCGACAGTTTAGGGGCAAAGATTTCTGGAATGCCAGGGGTTCACCGCTGTGATGCACGTGGGTGAACGGTACTCACCAGTGGGAGAATCTAAACATATAAACACCGCCAGGGGGCAGCACCGTGCGTTTCAGGTGTACACACGTTTTTTTTTTTTTTTTTTTTTTTGAAGTCACATATTTTAAAAATTGGAGCAAAAAAAATGGAACTTGTTTTTGTAAAATTTTGCAAAATATTTTAAATATATGAGTTGTATAACTGGTGGTTCAAGTCTAATTTTGGTGTGTGTGTGGTTTTTTTTTCTTAATGATAATAAAGAATGTAGGTATAGTGTTCTTTGTATCAGAAGTGATAATTATAAGAAAGTTTGTATGCATGAGGATATAGTGTTTTTGTCTGTTTTAGTTGTGTAAAAATGGTAGATAATAAAAAATATGTTCAGAATGTTCACGCAGTAAAGACATTCCACTGTTTAGACAATTACAGATTTAATCATATCATTTGCGACAGTATTGGAATGATATCAATTAAGATAGTGTGCTCCTAGTATAAAACCTGGAGATCTTTTTAAAGTGGTTTCTGTTATTGTTTATTTAGCCATATTTAAAGTCATTTCTCAAATTATTATTTTACCTACATTTAAATACTAAGTCATATTTCTATCTATTGCTTTACCAACATTAGGATGTTAAGTCTTTTCTCCAATCATAGTTTCACCAACATAGGAACACTTAGTCATGTATGTAATTGTTGTCTCCCCTTGCAGTGAGAAAGAGTACTGGCGACGAAGCCGGAGCGCCTTCGCGTCCACTCTCCGCCCTAAGGCCGTGTGTGAGTACGTGGACGGCATGAACCAGGTGTGCGTGGACCTAGTGGACAGAATCACCTACCTGAAGGACAAGGAGGCTGGGACACACCTGGTGCCCCGTCTGCTCAACGAACTCAACAAGTTCACCATGGAAAGTGAGTACAATTCGTTTGCCAGGAATTCTCAGGAATGTACGCTTGGCGGGGGAGGGGGGAGGGGGTAAGAGGTCGGAAGTATGTGAAATGGATTAATAAAAAAAGAAATAATTGGAAAGGGGAAATAATAATAAAACAAACACAAATAGTCGTTCAAATATAGGTTTTCTATTAGCAGCTATTAACTTGGTTGGGTTTAGAGTTTGGATGGGTAGGTAGCGTACTCAAGCACCCTCATGTAAACCAAGAATTCGATTTATTTTTTGTAAACTTAGTAGACCAGACCATTGTGTAATGAGACTCTTCTATGACAAAAAAAAACAAACAGAAAAGGTCAGGAGATGTTTGCGTTTTTAATCTCAATATTTTCCCATTATGGGTTATAATTTTCAAACAATTTTTAACGAATCAAATAATGTGGGAATTTCAACTTTTTAATATATATATTGCAATTTAGTCATTGAAAGCGCTCTCTGTTCTTGTTGTTATTATTGTTATTTCCAGAGTTTCTTCCAGGCATCTCTTCGGGGGGGGGGGGGCGAAGTCCCCCCGAAAATTTTTTACCGCCCCCCCCGAACGAAATAAAATTTATATAATTTATATAGAAAATATATACTTTTAACAGTGTCCGCCCCCCCCCCCCCGAAGAAAGTCTACCGCCCCCCCCCCCCCCCCCCCCGAAAATTTCAAGTGCCCCCCCCCCGGAGAAAAAAGTCTGGAAGAAACACTGGTTATTTCTTTACTCGCATTGCTAAAATCTTCGTGAAACATGTATTGTATAATTTCCCCTTTCTAACATCAACTTCAGCGGTTCTGTCTAGCGGAAATTCCTTCCGCGATTCCCTCAAGCTCCCTTTAGAATAGCTTCTTTTTAAATAGCGACTTTTCATCGTGTGCTATTGACCGTATGAAACCGCAGACAAGAAAACAGGGGGAGAACTCTCACACCCCAAACAGAGTTGCCGGTAATTGACATCCGGAAACGAACAATCCATTGTTTCGGCCCGGACGTTTCCGATTCGTCTTGACATTTGTTGACAAGACTTGACAGAAAGGGCTTCAATTTACGAACCTGTGGTCTGCAGCTCAAACCTGACGTCCCGTCCCCCCCTTCACCTTCCCCGTCCCCCCTCACCTCCCCCGTCACGCCGAGTACCTTAATTCAAGCAAGACTTGATCGACTAACAGCATCTGGTCTGAATTAGAGGCAGTCCACCACACGGGCAGGTTCAACACCGGTGTTCAGAATTGAAGCTGTCTGGCTACCTAAACACATACACCAGCTGTCTGGCTACCTAAACACATACACCAGCTGTCTGGCTACCTAAACACATACACCAGCTGTCTGGCTACCTAAACACATACACCAGCTGTCTGGCTACCTAAACACATACACCAGCTGCCTGGGTACCTAAACACATACACCAGCTGTCTGGCTACCTAAACACATACACCAGCTGCCTGGGTACCTAAACACATACACCAGCTGTCTGGCTACCTAAACACATACACCAGCTGTCTGGCTCCCTAAACACATACACCAGCTGCCTGGCTACCTAAACACATACACCAGCTGTCTGGCTACCTAAACACATACACCAGCTGTCTGGCTCCCTAAACACATACACCAGCTGTCTGGCTACCTAAACACATACACCAGCTGTCTGGCTACCTAAACACATACAACAGTGTGTCTGGCTACCTAAACACATACACCAGCTGTCTGGCTACCTAAACACATACACCAGCTGTCTGGCTACCTAAACACATACACCGGCTGTCTGGCTACCTAAACACATACACCAGCTGCCTGGGTACCTAAACACATACACCAGCTGTCTGGCTACCTAAACACATACACCAGCTGTCTGGCTACCTAAACACATACACCAGCTGTCTGGCTACCTAAACACATACACCAGCTGTCTGGCTACCTAAACACATACACCAGCTGTCTGGCTACCTAAACACATACACCAGCTGTCTGGCTACCTAAACACATACACCAGCTGTCTGGCTACCTAAACACATACACCAGCTGTCTGGCTACCTAAACACATACACCAGCTGTCTGGCTACCTTGAGCTGTTTGGCTACCTAAACACATACACCAGCTGTCTGGCTACCTAAACACATACACCAGCTGTCTGGCTACCTAAACACATACACCAGCTGCCTGGGTACCTAAACACATACACCAGCTGTCTGGCTACCTAAACACATACACCAGCTGTCATGGCTACATAAACACATACACCGGCTGTCTGGCTACCTAAACACATACACCAGCTGTCTGGCTACCTAAACACATACACCAGCTGTCTGGCTACCTAAACACATACACCAGCTGTCTGGCTACCTAAACACATACACCAGCTGTCTGGCTACCTAAACACATACACCAGCTGTCTGGCTACCTAAACACATACACAAGCTGTATGGCTACCTAAACACATACACCAGCTGTCTGGCTACCTAAACACACACACCAGCTGTCTGGCTACCTAAACACATACACCAGCTGTCTGGATACCTAAACACATACACCAGCTGTCTGGCTACCTAAACACATACACCGGCTGTCTGGCTACCTAAACACATACACTGGCTGTCTGGCTACCTAAACACATACACCAGCTGTCTGGCTACCTAAACACACACACCAGCTGTCTGGCTACCTAAACACATACAACAGTGTGTCTGGCTACCTAAACACATACACCAGCTGTATGGCTACCTAAACACATACACCAGCTGTTTGGCTACCTAAACACACACACCAGCTGTCTGGCTACCTAAACACATACACCAGCTGTCTGGATACCTAAACACATACACCAGCTGTCTGGCTACCTAAACACATACACCGGCTGTCTGGCTACCTAAACACATACACTGGCTGTCTGGCTACCTAAACACATACACCAGCTGTCTGGCTACCTAAACACACACACCAGCTGTCTGGCTACCTAAACACATACAACAGTGTGTCTGGCTACCTAAACACATACACCAGCTGTCTGGCTACCTAAACACATACACCAGCTGTCTGGCTACCTAAACACATACACCAGCTGTCTGGCTACCTAAACACATACACCAGCTGTCTGGCTACCTAGACACATACACCAGCTGTCATGGCTACCTAAACACATACACCAGCTGTCTGGCTACCTAAACACATACACCAGCTGTCTGGCTACCTAAACACATACACCAGCTGTCTGGCTACCTAAACACATACACCAGCTGTCTGGCTACCTAAACACATACACCAGCTTTCTGGCTACCTAAACACATACACCAGCTGTCTGGCTACCTAAACACATACACCGGCTGTCTGGCTACCTAAGCACATACACAAGCTGTATGGCTACCTAAACACATACACCAGCTGTCTGGCTACCTAAACACATACACCAGCTGTCTGGCTACCTAAACACATACACCAGCTGTCTGGCTACCTAAACACATACACCAGCTTTCTGGCTACCTAAACACATACACCAGCTGTCTGGCTACCTAAACACATACACCAGCTGTCTGGCTACCTAAGCACATACACAAGCTGTATGGCTACCTAAACACATACACCAGCTGTCTGGCTACCTAAACACATACACCGGCTGTCTGGCTACCTAAGCACATACACCAGCTGTCTGGCTACCTAAACACATACACCGGCTGTCTGGCTACCTAAGCACATACACAAGCTGTATGGCTACCTAAACACATACACCAGCTGTCTGGCTACCTAAACACATACACCATCTGTCTGGCTACCTAAACACATACACCAGCTGTCTGGCTACCTAAACACATACACCAGCTGTCTGGCTACCTAAACACATACACCAGCTGTCTGGCTACCTAAACACATACACCAGCTGTCTGGCTACCTAAGCACATACACCAGCTTTTTGGCTACCTAAACACATACCCACTTAACCAACCAGCTCCCAATACATGTCGGCCAATACAATGTGGGCTGTGTTGGGCCCCTGCTCGAATTATAAATAACTTTATTCTCGATGCCTCTATCAGTAGCGTACGCAGGGGTGGAGCAGGGGAAGCGGCCGCTCCCCCTCTGTCCATTTTTAGCAAAGTGGCGCCTTTTTGGAAACTTTTTAAACTCAAAGTTTTAAACATTGATATTTGTTAAAAACGTATGTTTGGTCGGCAAATCTATGCAAATCACAAGATTTATGTCATGCAGCAATTAATTATAACAGTAATAGACTAGTAGAGTCAACGTTTACAACACGTATTAGCAGCTGTATCAGTTTGTCATTCTAAAAATAACCATTACGATGCATTGCACTGTTTAAAAAACCTCTACAGGCAGGACCACTTGGCAAGAGGGGTGTTAAGTTTAAGGCAACTGTATAATGTATTTGCTTACGAATAATTGAATTAGAAAATGTTACATGTAAAACTTCAATCATAATTACTTTATATATACAGTTTAAATCATGTAATTTATTTTTTAAAATTACAATACAGACACAAATACAACTAATGTGGCACCTCTATTTAAATTTACTTATGGTCGAACTGCGTAGCGGTGGGGAAATTTTGACAAGGTCATCGACATCATCACGATGAAGTGGTAGTATTATGACAGTTTGATTACGATTACAAATTAAATGAAACAGTATCAACTTTCTATTAATAATTATTTTAGTTTACAAGATCTAGATCTATATTATATTTGAACAATGCTATATTTTATATATATATATAAAAACAGCAACTCAATTTAAACTTACACTGATCGCACAGTTAGTTATCCGCTACTTATTTAAATCTACTTTTGAATCAGTATACATGCGTAATTGAATATGTATGGGGTCGTCCATAAATGACGTCACAATCGTAGGGGGGTCCGAAATTTTATGACGGTGTGTGATGAGGGGGAGGGGGGGGGTTCAGATGGTGCGACGTCACACTTTTGCATTATAAAAAAGCAATGTTAGAAAACGAAGTTTAGACGTTATTTTGCGTTTTAGAAAACTGTTTTAATAAATTGTAATAACAATTGATTAAAATACTATATTTTGACAGAGTTCAGACAAGATTTTGGGAAAATATAGATCTAGCTGTTTAAAAAAATTTAACTGCAATTTTGAGGGGGGTTGTAGGCTGAGGTGTGATGTCATTTTAGGGGGGGGGGGGGAGAGGTCTGGCTTTTTGGGACGACGTGTGACGGAGGGGAGGGGGAGGTAAAAATCGTCAAAAAAGCGTGACGTCATTTATGGATGACCCCTATGTTTAGAACTGTCATCTAAAAACTGACGCTATGTTCACTCTGAGTTGGTTATCCACACCCACCTTACCACCACAATTGTGTAGAGCGACATTAATGTCACACCTTGGTATACGCTGGATTGGATAATTGACCTAAAGTGACAGGACAGTGGTGAATGAAGTTGAACCCCTCCTCCCAACCCGCAACGAACTGATCTGTTAAGTACATTTGGAACGCGTAATGATGCACCAAAGTACCATGCCGCCAGAATCATAGCTATTGAAACGTAAATCTCTGTGAATATTGTTTTTGCAATTACCAGTAAAAGGTGTGTGAGCAGTGATCTAACCCATACCTTCTCATAATGTTAAAAAATTATCTTTAAAGAACACATAAAGTCAGTAGCTAATTAAAAAGTGAATGATATGTAATGGAAGACCAATATTTTAGTTGTATGATTTCAGTCCGATTGTTTTACTTTTACTTTGTAAAGCTAGTTTTTATACCAACTCTGATTTTAAAAACTTTCATTATGCTGTAATATTTTAGCATTTATGATGACAATATATTTAGATCTGATTGTAGACAAAACACTTTTGTAAAAACAAATAATGTTAAGCTACTTTATTAGATTCATAAGTAATTATTGATTTGTTTTGATATTTATAATAAAATATGTAGAATATACATATTTATATTAAGATATTGATTATTTCCCCTTTTCGCTTGTCCCAGGAATTATAATGTAGTTTTTTTTACAAGGGTTACGAAACAGATTATGCTGCGTTCATTGTTTTTGGTTGTAGTGTGATATATATATATATATATATATATATATATATATATATATATATATATATATATATATATAAATAAATAAATAAATAAATATATATATATATATATATATATATATATATATATATATATATATATATATATATATATATATATATATATATACTTATATAGAAGATATTACAAATTCGGCGCCTTTTTTTGCTATTTGCGCTCCCCCTACACCGAAAACCTGGGTACGCCTCTGGCCTCTATATTAACAAAAACTGTTTGATTTTTACTGGTCATTTAAAAATGATGTTGTAGGAAGATAATATATATCATAGAAATTGATATATAACATTTAGAGGAAAGACAGAGGTAAATGGTCTTTGTTTATCATCCAATGTATCTTTCAACATTTTAACGTGAAATTTTCAACTTGTTTCTCTAGCGATTTTGTACGTCATGCTGAACAAGAGGGTCGGGTGTCTGGACAGGGAGGTGTCCGAGAAGGTCAACACCTTTATCCAGTCCATTGCCACCATGTTCCTCACAGGTCACCAGCTCATGGTCTACGCCAATCTGCACAAGCTGCTCCGGACACGCCCATGGAGGGAGCACGTGCAGTCCTGGGACAAAATCTATGACTTCGGTAGGTCCAGTCATCCATTGGCTTTATGTACATATGTGAGTAGGCCTATGAGTTGAGGCATGTGTATATATATATATATATATATATATATATATATATATATATATATATATATATATATATATATATATATATATATATATATGTAAATGCCTATATTAAATATAAGTCTATATGTAACTAAATACTTGTACTCCTATTGACAGCTGCTGAACACATCAATCAACGCATTGATGAAGTGACCAAAGAACTGGACAGTGGGGTACCACCAGTTGAGGGTGAACATGTTGACTTCATGAAATTTATCGTGGGCACCCACCAGCTGTCTAGGAATGAGATTGTGGACAACGTGATCGAAGTTTTCATGGGCGGAATTGATACTGTAAGTCTCTTCTAAATGTTTCATTAATTGAGCTACTACCTTTTCTAAATTATTTATTTATTATTCTATGTAGAAGGTGGGTGGGGTGGAGGTGTAACTGTTGAACACTAATGGGAATCAGCAATAGGATTTAATATACACAACAATCCTAATTTTAAATCTACACCACAATTCCTTAAAGCTTTAAATTCGGGACATGTAAAAAAAAAATACCCAGACGTTACCCAAAATTTCAACTGGCGCCGTAATGTTTTCTCCACAGACTGCCAACTCCCTGGCCTTCCTCTTCTACCTCCTGTCCAAGAACGAATCAGTCCAGCAGCGCCTCATCAACGAGGTGGACAACATTTTAGGAAAGCGCCAACCCACCAGCGCTGACCTGCAGAACTTGACCTTCTTGAAGGCATGTGTCAAGGAAACATTGAGACTGTTCCCACCCATCCCTATGAATGCCAGAACAACCACAGAGGACACATCAGTAGGCGGATATTTCATCCCTAAGGATGTGAGTCCCTTCACAGTTTTTTTTTAGAAAAATTTTAGAATATTTAATTTTTGTCCAAAATGCTATATATAGTAACATAAAATTCTTTAAAATGCTGGAATATGAAAAAGAAAATGAAACAACTCATTTGTTGATTCCCAGACTATCCTTATGATGAACCTGTATGTGATGTCCAGAGACGAGAAAATCTTTCCTGACCCGGATGAGTTCAAGCCAGAGAGATGGCTGCGAGGGTCCGAGGAGTCCACTGCCCCAGCCTTTTCCTTGATTCCATTTGGTTTTGGAACAAGAAGCTGTGTTGGTGAGTACCTGACTACTGCTCTTTTTAAAAACAATAATTAAATGCTAATGGTTAATTAAATACAGATGCTTTGAAACTTTTTATTTATAACTATATTATTTAGCTTAATTTTGTTTATTTATTTAGAAAATAAAGTAAAGCTACCTAAATTAACCTCAAATAAATCTACTTGAGCTAGAATATTTACTTGAATATATATTTTTTTTCCAGGTAGAAGAATAGCAGAAACACAGATTTATCTGGCCACTGTGCAGGTTTGTTTACCTAGATCAAACTTTTTTCTTAGAATTTATTTTAAAAAAAAAAACATAATTACCAACTATTGGTTTAATTATAAAATAAATATTGAGTATGGCTGTTATATATTTTAGGCTTATTAGCTAGTGACTTTTAAAAAAAAACTATTTTAATAAGAATATAGTATTTTTATTGGGGTAACTTAGTAATTTTATCTACCTTTTAAAGTGTTTGGTCATTAACTAATTAATTGAAAATTAGGTTTTTTTTGGACAATACAAGCAGTATTTTTCTCGTAAAATTTTTTATATATTATATCAAATGACTGACAAAATTTAATGCAAAAATACTTACCATGTTATTTACTGAAGTTACAAAAGATGTTTAATTTTGTGTTAATTTGTCACCAGATTCTCCAGAGATTTTGGCTGAAGAAGAGTGACCAGTTTGACATCAAACCCTCCGTTCGAACACAACTGACCCCCGGGCCTGAACTCCCTGTCATGTTCATGGCAAGATAAACAAGAACTCTTCTAAGTCAGAGTTCAAATAAAAAGAGATAGTATTTAGTTCTGATATTCAGGTGTATTTTAAAACCATGGTAGCAGAGTTCTTGATGGATATGACAGCTACCAAGAGACTACTCTATAGAAAGTGTACAGATGTTGATGTGAGGTTTTGAAGTGTAAATGTTAAGCCAGCATGTTTCACATGTTCAGATGAACTTCATGATATGTCGGTCTAAAGGAATTCATTCATGGTTTACATTTAATTAGAGAGAGTTAAGAAATAAATGCAAGTTAAGAAATACATCAGTTTGTCCCTGCTGAATTAAATGTATTTATTTTGATGGGTTATCCTAGCTGAGATTAAACAAACGTGACAGTTTGAGTTAGGGCCTATTTAATATGAAACATTTTTAGAGTTTTTAAGTCTTTTGGCTGAATGTTCAAATTTGTAGTTTTAAGGAACCTACTTTAAAGAAACATACATTAATCAACATGATTACACTAATTTGGCCTTATTTTAATAATTAAAAAAAATGAATTTAGCATCCAAGCCTATGTTCATGATAAAGTAAAAATTGAGGTGGTCAGATTGAGCACACCCCAGTTTATTCTGCTGTGTGTTAGATTTTACATTATTGCGTGTAAATTTGTCATTTTGTACAGAGGTTTCAAGGATATTTTTGTAAGTAGCATGTACATATTTTGCAACCAAAAAAGAAAACAATGTGCAATCATTTTTGGAAAAATTATCTGGCTATGTTGTCTTTTTCATGCCAGGTTTTGTTTTGTTTTGTTTTCAAACTATCAAGAATAATTTCAATTTTCTTTTTTTTTTCTCACACTCTGACACTGCTATCAATGCAGCTCTCTTGTTTAAATAACACCAGAGAATAAACTGAAATATGCAGGCTACCTACATCTATAGGCTACCTGTATGCAAAGGCTACCTACCTATCACAGATTGTTCCAATTAATATAGCTGGATATCTGAGGCTACCCCAGCTAGCAGTAGCCCCTGTTAGTTTTTATCAGAGGTTTGATGATCCTAATCTAATGCCTTTTCCATGAAACAAGTCTGACTTGCAACTCCTAGTTTCATTTTCTCACAAAGTTAACACTTCAGTATTCATCATAACAAATTTCAGTTGTCTTGTTTGTTTTTTAAAAAATGTTCAAATCAGATTTTCACTTTAACTAATTGATATTTTTTTCCTTCTTTTTATTTCCTTAAAGTCTTGTAAGAGAATTAATCAGGTGTCTCATTATCATTTAAAGAGAAATGGCATCCGAGCACACACAGTTACTCTACACGCCTTCCATTTCTTTGCTCTTGTTCACTGGATTGTGTCTTGTAATGTCTTATGATCTTGTTGAAAAATGACGGTGCTATGTTAAACAAAGTTGGGTGTTTTCAGTGCTTCAAACCATTTGTTTATATTGGAAACAAACAGAGCACAAACATATGTATTAATCAGTTTTTTGACAAGTGTTTTCAATTGTTCATTTAGTGTAAAAAAAATACAAGGCGAACTTGTTTGCAATAAAACGTTTTGTGAATAAGCTTATCTTTTCGATTGGATGTAACTGTTATTGGTCTTAATTTAATATTTATTTTGTAAAATACTGAACGTTTTGGGAAAATGTTTTCAATTATGTACATTTTATGATTTATTTACTAGTACATTTTATTTATTTACAATGTATTATTAATCAAAGGACAAAGTGTTTTTTTTTACAATACAATGCAATAAAGGCTAATTATGAGCTATAGAGAAGAGATTAGCTTTAACGAAGTTGGCCATGATATGTCTAATTTTAAAAATGCATTACAATAGTGAAAATCAATAAAAGTAACTTGTATAGTTTTGATGCAATCTTCATATATAATTCTGCATATAAAGTTTGCCTTTAAGTTGTATTGCAACAAAAAAAAATGACTTGTGTGAATTAGTGTTGAATTTAATTTTTATTATTTTACTTTAAGGTAAAATGGTCTAAATTTTATATAAATGGATTTGTTCATAAGTTCAGACTATAACGTCGAAACATATCTGTTTCAAAATGTTCAAGCAACAGATATGTTATTTAATGTGCACAAACTTGATTTTTTGTGTGTTGTTTTCATAGGAAATGTACGAGTTGTGTTCTACAATCAATTTTAACATTAGACATTTTTTTTGTACATATATAACAAGAGAACAAAAACTGAACTTACAGAACTAGATTTCACTTTTTCATTATGGATACTATTTGGAAAGTTAATCAAAGATTACTTGATTGTTTTTAATTAAACTTTTTTTACAAAATAATACAGTTTTTATTTACTATAAGAAATATTGATCTGGCCAGGGAGAAAGTACATTAAATGCCTACAGGAGATCAGATCAAAATGTCAATGAATTAAAGTTGTAGATGATTCACTGCAATAATTTTATTATTTTACAAACAATTCTTTTCGGTATGACATTGACAGTAGTTTCTTAAATTTAAATCATGCAATTTGTAAATGTCTTCGAAAGAAATTTTTCAGCAAATAGTGAAACATTTACATTTTATACTATTGTTTTAAAATTTTAAAATATATTTTAAAATATTTTACTTCTTCATTTGATTTTGAGGTAAAATTTTTTAAAGCATGGACGAAAATCAAAACTTAGAATGGATAGACAATAAATATAATACATTTAGGTTGTGTTCATTTTATTAAGTGTCATATGAGATTTTCAAAGAATTTTATTGGTTTCTTAAAAACTCAGATTTTCTTAATTTATTCACAGGTTTTATTTCATAAAGACTTTTTAAACTGAGTTTTTAAAAATCTTTATTACATATTTTGCTGCTGTTGTTAGAAAGTATGATTTTCTAAAATTCAATGTTTTTTTTTAAAGAAAAGTCAGAAACTCGCTACTTTAAGGTTATCAAGTGGTTTATTTTACATTCAAGTAAATGTCACATTTAAAGTGCAACAACTTTAAATCAAGGCAATTAAAACTTAAGTTAATTACCTGCATTTTAAGTTCTGTTAACAATCAAATAAAGTTACAATTTAAAAAAAAAATTGTAATAGACTTAAGAAACACAACCTCACTTATTTAAAAAAAAAAATTAGACATTTTTTAATTTAAAAAATATTGTTATTGTTGTTACAATGTTCATAATGTAAATATTTTATAGACATGATGGAATAATTGATATATATATATATATATATATATATATATATATATATATATATATATATATAACATGAATTTAGGTAGTAATCATGAAAACCATATAGCCAAAGACAAATGTCTCGCTCGTCGAGATCTGGATAAAACAGTCATCTATAACGGGTACTATTCTTGCTTTATTTTCTCATGTAGTTTGAGCGCAGTCTTACCCTCATACCCTTCTCCCCCACCCTGGGCTTGGGTACTGGTGGTTTACATGTGGAGGGCTGGGCAGCTGTCTCCACCTTTTGTTACTGAGCATCTTGGAAACATTTTACGACATATGAACCACATGTGTTGATTTGGCAAACTGATCAAATTTAAAGGCAAATTTGTCTTCATATGCAACAGGTTAAATCAGCACCCTCACCCACCCTTTCCCCACCCTTTCCCAGCACACCTCCCCCTCTCATCATTTACCTACTCAGTTTTACCTATGACTTATGCAAATATATTTTTTAAAACCATCCAAAGATTTTTTTTCAAGAAAAACTAAATGATTTTTTTAAATTTTTTATTATTTTATTTGCCAGTTTTGAGGAATTAACATGTTATATAACTAATTAACGATGAGAAATATTTGTAAATGTATTTTAATTGTAATAACAACTTGTTTTGTTGGAATATTTTTTTACAAAATTTTGACATTTTGTAACTAACAAACGATTTGGTTAAACTGCGTGTTATTTTAAGTAAACGTAAAATGAAAAAGAAAGTATAGAAAAAAAGTTTTTTTTTGCTTTTTTCCCCCATAGTAGACCCCCAGGCAATTCTCTCCCCCCAACCTCTTTCTCCCGAATAAAACCCTCCCCTTTTCTCAGAACACTGATCCCCTCTTTATTAAAAATAAGAATATGAAACAGTATTATATTTTATTGCTTTGTAACTGACAAGCCTAGCATTTACCTGTAGAAATATTCCTTTTGGTTGAGGCCAGTTTACATGTACACCTTCTAGAAGGGATGATGTCATGATTTTTTTTATTATTGATGTACCTGTCATGTGCTGTCCCCCAACCCCCTACGACGAAAAGTATAAATAAACAAACGCTCAAATGAAGCAGGAGTTGTTCGTGTTTTTGTGTGTTTTTAAACGTGTGATTGGTCGTTAGTCGAGTAGACAGCAACGTTGTGGGTACAGGTGACTAACATGGTAGCTGAAGCAGAGTCAGCCTGTTCTCTTTTCCAAGAGACATTTAGAGAAAACTTAGTGGGGGGGGGGAGGAGGGAAAACTAATGCAGAGAAAAACACCTATGCTCCACTGCAAGGGTCAAATCTCTGAGTTTTGTTACTCTTTGAAGTAAAAAAAAAATTAACTATATCATATATTTAAGAGAAATTGTTTGTTCTCAAAAGTGACACGTAACTACGTGTCGCCCTCACATAAACTCACGCACAAAGTGTGAATCTGGGTCTAACAGGACAAATTGCTAGGTGGGGGCAGTGTTTCTGTCAGACTTTATTCTTGAGGGGGGGTGGCGGGACTTAAAATTTTCGGGGGAGCGGGGGGGGGGGGGGGCGGACACTGCTAAATGTATATATTTTCTATATAAATTATGTTTCGTTGTAGGGAGTGGGGCTAGGACGTTCTTCGGGGCAGTGGGGTGGGTGGGGTGGGGGGGGGGGTGGAGGGGCAGAGACCCCCACCCACGAAGATGCCTGAAAGAAATTCTACGTGGGGTGGGGGCAATAGGTAGTAGGGCAAGAGAACGGCTTTAAAAAATTATGTGACGTCATTTATGGACCGACTGACCGTTATCTTAACGTTTTATATTCTATCAGGTGAAGATCTGACTCAATCGAATAATTTTTTTTAAAGTCGTCTGCGGCTAAGACTGGAGTTACCGACCCCTGCTTCAAACACAGTCCTACAACTTCTGCAATCCCCCAACACCTCCAGCTTTTGAGCTGCCTTTGTCTTACCGCAGTGTTAAGAAAAATGGTAGATAAACTCACACCAAACTTACCCCACCCCCCACCCCCCGTAAAAACAAAGTCTGTCCTTAATGTACATTTCTTATCAAAATTCTTTCTATTGTCTGGGCTCTGGAATAATGGGTACATTAATTTTTATTCGCTACAGTTCACGACTTGTTTTATTTGTTTCGTTTTCTAAAGAAGTCCCACAGCCAATATTTTTAAAAAGTTATATTTTTTCTAAGTCCCAAGTACGACTATTGTGTAGATCTAGAAAAAAAAAAGTAGTTGAAACAAAAGCCGCGCCTAGGGTTTTCTAAAAAAATAAAATTAAAAAATAGTCCTACTCTACAAAAATAGTTGTGCATCATTGATACCGAGGTTAGCGAGTATAATACTATAAAACAGTTATTGATTTTGTATTACCACTAAGGGTGAACCGGTGCGAAGTACTCGGTGACCTCCCCTTACAGTGGGAAGACAACTCCTGTCCAGCCCCGCCTTGTGGGAAGAGTTATTTCCCCTCCGCCCTTCGAGTGACCATCTGGGAAGACATAAACAGACGCTGGTCAGTGGACGGACCAAGGGGTTTGTTGACCCAGGGATTAACAGGACGAAGATGGGGCGTAAAAAAAAAACGCTTCTAATAAGGGGAGTTGGGCGTGCAAAGGTCGTCAGTGTGAGGAGCGAGTTGGTTCGGTGCGTCATTGATTTCTGCTTTCAACAGTACAGCCCGCCCTGGTCCCCCCACGGGATACTAAAACAATGGCGCCAATGTCGAAGTTTTAAGCGCGATTTACATTTAGATAAATTTATTAAGTATTCACCATGGCGGATTTGAGGGAGGTGGGGGGAGGGGAGGGGGGATAGTGAACTCCAACCTACCCAGAAAGCAGTCTAAAAACATTCAGAATGAAATACGGCCAAAAGGCTAGTTTTCAAAATATGAAAAGTAAATGAACTTTTATACTTGGAAAAATTAAGAAGTAGTCTGATGTAGTACTACCCCGAATTGCTTATTTTTATTTAAGACGCAGATTTAAAAAAAAAAAAAAAAACTTAAATAGTAGTATGTTTTTTTTTTTTCAATCACAGGATCGTCAAAATTTGTTTTTCAATAATTTAAAAAAAATAGTATTTCACTTTTCCCTCGATTCTAGGTTCTGGACCCCTAATCCTATGATCTGTGTAGCATGATTACCATGTCAAACTCCCATACAAAACCCATACTTCTAAGATCTTTAATTTGATTATCATCTCAGTCAATTCCATAATTGACCCCAAAGTTTAGGATCTGTAGCATGATCACCATGTCAAACTGACCTCTATCGCACCGATGTAATCTCCGGTACCCTGTTAATTCAACGCAGGAAACCCTCGTCCGTGACACCCGAGCATACAACAGGGCTCTGACGTTTACCCGACCTCGGTTCCGGGGGTCGGAAATAGTGGACTTGTTCTGTCACGCTTGGTTTATTGTTTCAGCGCTGGCAGTTGTTGCGGGGGCATGTAAACACATGGGGTTGGGGGTGAGGGGGTGTAGATTCGGTACTTTGTGCTGGGCAGGAATGTGCAGCACTTGGCCAACGCGTTGACTTAGACCCAGGGGCGTAGCCGTAGCTCCCTACGTCCGAGACGACCCTTTGGTTTTTGGCCCACACCTCCAACATTTGTAGATGCAGATTTTTTTAGATTCCCCACTCTCCCGTTGATGAAGAATTGTGATCCCCCCTCCCCTACACATTTTGTAGGTGACATTCACGGATGCAGGCATAAGACCCCCCTCCCCACATATATATTTATAGATGCGGATTTTCAACCCCTCTCCACTCCCCACCCCCCGCACATACACACACATGTACATTTTTAGCTGTTCTTTCATTTTCCGACCACACAAAATGTTTATGTCGGATATGCTCGCATGTCTAAATACATGTGTACTAGGGTCCAGTGGCGTAGCGAGTGGGGTGGGGGGGGTGGGGGGGGGGGGTTGCGGACCGCACCGGGTTACACCAAGACAAAAAATAGCAAAATATATAGAGAAAAATGATAATTCCACTTAATTAAGTGATTAATTCGAGTGTTAAAGTCTTTTAAGAGCAAATTTAACAAATCCCGTAAAGGGTGGGAGCGGGGGTGCAAATCAAAAGTTTGAGGGGGGGGGGGTGCAAATAGAAAATTGAAAGTTTGTCCCCGGGCGCCGGGAAGGGTCGCTACGCCTCTGGGGTGGGGGTGACACCATTAAGTGCCGCACCGGGTGACACCCCCCGACCTCGCTTTGCCACTGCTAGGGTCGTATACTGCGGCTCACTGGATAAAAGCGACTCTTTGGATATCTGGCTTGTTGAATAATAAGTTCATTTAGGGGCTCCTCTCTCAATAACTGGCTCACTTAATAATTGTCTTCACTGAATAAATGCAGTTCTTTTATGTAAAAACAAAAGTTTTACCGGTAAAAATTGTGTAGAGAAGTGGTTTATATTTTGTAAAGGAAAACTAAACTTTAACTAAAGCTTCATACATAATTTACGTAGATTTTAAAATTCCATGTTTTGGAGAAAAAGTGCCGTAAGTTAGTACCTCACTACATTGACTTACAAATACTGAGCTGATTTTTAATTACTTTAAAATTTAAAAAAATTAAAATAATTTTAATGAAACAAAAATGTTCTGTTCATATTAGTTTAACTTTAAAAAAATTACGTAGTCCTATTTATTGTGATTAAATTTAAAATTCTAATTGCTAACCCACATTTTATTAGATAAGAGTTTTCTTTACCCCATTATATACAGCATCTCACATTACAACTTTAAGAGAAACGCGTAAACAAATTTAGCTCGTTTATTTTTCCCGGTGAATATTTGTGTTCATTCCAAAGTACGCGCGCGAGTTAAAAATACATTCTTGGCTATCTCGGTGCATCGTACGGATCAAAAGTGGTTCAAGTACGAAGATAAAAACGTATTTACTGTTTTTAATCATCTTATTTATATTTTGTTTCGTTGCCCAATAAGTCTTGAGGTGCTTCATCTTTTTGATGACAAACTACGTCTTTCGGCTTTTTTTTTTTTTTAATATGAAATTTATAATACCATTTTTACATGGTTGAATACTGAATTTCACACTCTCTTGTGTTGAGGTGGAGAAAAAAAAGTCGGGATCGTGTTGGGGGGTATGGGAGTGAGCGAGGGGCGTGGCGAACTACTTGTTAATCAAGTTGGGTAATCAGCTGGGTAAAACACGTTAAAATCACGTTCTGCACCAGACGACCCCCCCCCCCCCGGCAACTGAGGGCGGTGAGTGCTTGCTCTAAAGGTGCATAAATTAAGCCGATTGTTGATTTATCAAAGCGCCCCCTAGAAAAAAAAATCTTTATCCGGTGTTGTTTTTTTTAAAACTTTTGTCCTTTCATAGAATCTACATCTTAAGAAAGTACGCTGTGCATAAAATAAAAGTGACTATAATAAACGACAGCAATTAAGACAATCTTCTGTTCCTAATTATTTTACTGTAGCTGGTCAAAATTTCAGTAGATTCCTTTTAATTAAAAAAAAAAAAACAATTGTGGCAGGACCACACACAGAAATGCGCTAATTAATTTGTTGAGTCTAATATAGAGTAAGGGGCGTTATTATGTGTAGGTTTCATAGGCGGCGGGAAGGAGGTTGTTAAAGGGCTCGAACCCCCATGGAACCTTTAATGAAAGTTATGGGGGGAGGGGGTCCAATTAAAATTTGAATGACACGTATTGGTTATTTAAATTTTTATGGAATGTATTCATGGATAATAATTTAGTACCCCATGAACAATGCCCGTCTGCGCCACTAATTAGAAAATTCTCCTAACACGACGCTGGTAGGTTATTACTCTCTCAAGAAGAAAGATAAATAATCTTTTTGTTGTGGGTATCAGGCCTTTTTTCATTAAAAAGTAAGATCATATTATCTTTTCTAGACTTATGATATCGCTTCGTTGGAAGGGAGGGATTCTCTCCAATTAGGTATTATGTGTAAGCTTATTATGCGTCATGTAGGCCGTTGACTCCAATTTCAGTCTGCTTTGTCAATAACAAACAACAAGGCATTTGGAGTTGCATCTAACCAGGGATTCGAACTCGAGACTTTTCGGTTTAACAAACATGAGCTTTACCGACTCGACCACGCCTAGTTGCTCTACAATACATGGTGAATTTGGCCTGCTTGATGAGTAGAGTTTACACTCAGACTTCCCCGCTGTCTTTTACCTATTAGGCGTAGGTCTATGTAATGATTATCATCTATTTATTTAAGTATAGGCCAACCTCTTGGACGTTTCTCTTTGAGATTTAGGCTATACGCCACATTCATCACTATGTGATATGGCACTATAACCAGGTGACGAAAGCATCGCAGTCTAATGAAATATCGAAAACAGCTAGTTTGATTTAGAAACATGCGACAATCTAAGCAAGTTGGGAATTTTGAACTTAGGTCTATGATTTTCGAGTGAAATAAAATAATAAAAAAATTATACATTTATTATCCGGCTCCCGTTTTAGGAGACGAAAAATTTAGGCGGCGAAAAGTAACACAAAGGTTGGCAGTTCGTGCCAATAAACAAACGGCGACCACAGCCTCGTTGGCCTTCGTGCACACAGGAAATCGAATCAAAAGTTTGGCGTCCTACAAGCCTCGGTTTGAAATTTCTTGTCGCCGCCCTTACTCAAGGTCAAGGGCAGACATTCTCTTGTATTTAAAAAAAAAAGGGAGGGGAGGGGGTGCGAAAATAAAATTGCGACATTGTTGAAACAAACCTGCCCTAAAATAGTAACCCCAGTATCGGTGCCCTAAAACTGGAGTTTGAGAAACCTTGAAAGTCAAGCCGTGGCTCAAGGTCACGTCTGCCGCGCTCGTGGAAAATGAACCGAGTGCGGGAGATTTTCGCGCCAATGTTGTAACGATGTAAATTGGATAAATAAAACAAAGCATTAGCTACACTACATAGAGTAATTGTTTTTAAGGAGGAACCTGTTGCCCTGGACAAGACAAGACCCCCCCCTCCCCCAAACGTTCCGGACTCAGGGACAGTTGCTCCTAACTTGACCAGATACAAAAAAAGATCATGATATTTGAATTAAGTCTTACTGTGTAGAGGAACGCCGTGGCCGGGGGGTATAGAGCACGACTGTTGACCCGTAAGTCTGATTTCGGATCTCGGGCTCGCGTCTGTATGACGTCCCTGAGTCAACTCAGCCTGGTGAGTACCTGAGTCATGTTTGGAAAGGAGTGGCGACATAGAACAGATGATACTCTCTAAATCTACATCAACTGCCATATTTTTGTTGGTTTAATAATTGTTTAGCAAGTAATTTGGTTGAATCATAAATTTATAAGCATGTATATTTTGCCAATAATGCTTATACGATATTCATAAATTGATTATTGCCTCATCCAAAATATAAGTAATTATTTTATTTTTATTTATTAATTGTCTACCTAACTATGATTAGTATCTGCCTCATGTAAGAGAAACTAAGGCGGCTGACCACTCTACTTCACCTACCCTATATATTTTGGGCACGAACGGGAAAAGATAATGATCACAATTTTTTTTTTTTTTTTTTTTTTTGTTTTTGTTTTTCATAAACGCCCTACCCATACTCATACTTCATAATAGTCTGATCCAAAACAAACTTAGTTAATTTTCCGGTTTTTACTGATTTGCCATAAACCCAATTTCGTATGATGGGGTCATCGATAACGATACTCTAACCCTGGCAAGTTTACACCTGAGCCTGTAGCAGCCCCCCCCCTCCCCCACGCCATCGTAATGGGCTGTATAGGGTTAAACTTTTTATACTTGATTTATCGACTTGAACCAATATTTAGGGCAGCCGTTAACCTGGGCGCCCAAAAAATGGACACCCCACCACCTCCTCAACACACAATTAAACGGTGTTTCTTCCAGACCTTTTTCTCCGGGGGGGGGGGGGGGGAGGGCAACATTTTCAGGGGGGGGGCGGACACTGGTAAAAGTATATGTTTTCTCTACATAAATTCCATTTCGTTCAGGGGTGGGGGGGGGGGGGGGGTGGGGGTGGGGGTGGTAGACTTTTTTCAAAGAGATGCCTGGAAGATGCCTGCACTTAAATATAAATTGCGGTAAAAAAAAATTCCACTTAATCATTGCTAAAAAAGCAGCTGTACGGATTGTATATACGTTATTATACACATAATATACAGTTATACGAAAGCAGTCGGTCTACTGTGAAAAATCCCGTGGGCCCACAGAAAAAGTCTCGGTGGCCCCCCCCCCCCCCCCCCCCCCCAGGAACTGTGCTGCAGTAGTCCGTCCTATGATTGTTTTGATTTAAAAAAAAAATATGTTTTGGTGTTTCTCCATTTTACAATTTCCATTCCTTCATACTAAGGCGTAAACCTTAGACTTTGATAAGGAAAAATAGCGCAATAAAAACTGGTGTTGGGGGCCCCTTTTGAAATTTCCCCGGGCCTCTTGGGCACAGCCAGTCCACCCCTACAGCATAGGCAGTGGCGTAGCCAGGATCGTCTCAAGGGGGGGGGGGGGGTTCCAATTTTTACCCGGGGACAAAACAAACTTTCGCTTTGCACCCCCCCTCAAACTTTCGATTTGCACCCCCCCTCATACTTTTTATATATATACCGAGGGGTCTATGGGGGGTTATGACCCCCCCCCCCCCTAACCCCCCCCTGCCTACGCCACTGAGCATAGGCATATATATATATATATATATATATATATATATATATATATATATATATATATATATATATATACATACATACATATATATATATATATATATATATATATATATATATATATATATATATATATATATATATATATATATATATATATATATATATATATATGTATGTATATATATATGTATATATATATATATATATATATATATATATATATATATATATATATATATATATATATATATATATATATAGATATATATATATATATATATATATATATATACATATATATATATATATTAACTTCTACTAATTAAATACATTAAAACCCGATCCAAACTTTCTTAACATCACACACATGCTTATGATTAAAAAAAAAAGAAGAGGCTAACCTTGGCTGAAATTAATTAGTCTTTTAATGAAACTTAATTTTTATTAAAAATTTTTTTTTTTTAGTTCAGTTAGGTTCAGAGAAGACACTACAAAAGAACGAACTAAAGAAAACATTTAATTTAAACAAGTCTCTGTGATTCGCATCACTGAAAGTAAAATTCGTGGACGAAGTGTTGAAATATATTTAAATCGTCGCCTTTTAGAAATCAATAGCTCATTCTTGACGAGTAATCGACCGGAATGGTCCATTGTAATTTGATCTTGAAGGCAGCAAAGCGACAACCCACTTTCAGCACGCAGCGCCACTTGCCGATACTTCAGCGTGAACAAATTCAATCGAGGCTTGCACGCGGTGACCTGACCCCAATTTGATCTCCGCTACGAGGGGACGTCACTCTATTCTTGAAAGAAAAAAAATACGTGTCAACACACACAATGCAAATTTTTAACAGGCTTGTCAATAACTAAACGCAGCGCAACAGATGTAGTATGACGTCGTCTGACCGTTGTTGACTAAGGTAAGGGAGGTTATATTGACCCAATGGAATGTTGACATAGCGTATATTTCGTGGTTAGCGCGCTGGTTAGTACTCTGTTTACCCGCCAGGTCGTTTGGTTTGGAGTGGTTGACTTGATTCTTGGGCAGACGACACGGCCTTGGGGAGTGGCTAGCTGAGGAGACAACTCCGTTGACCCCTGACGAAGTGTTTGGCTTTAACCAAATTAAAATTGGTGGTCAGTTTACATTCCCCTCCTTAACCAAATGAAAGCTAGACTCTATGTCTATTTGTGATGTCTTTATATAAGAAAGGTTGGTGGTCAGTTTAAATTTTAACCAAATTAAAATTGGTGGTCAATTTACTTATCCTAATTTATAAAAGGCCATGTGCGCTCTTCTCTCTCTCTCTCTCTTTCTCTGTCCGCAAAAAATTTTCGCCGGACATCACGTCAGAATCGGCAGCGGTATATGGAGAACTTTTTACGGACTTTTGTTGAAAATAATATGTTAGATGTTTTAAATGTATAACCACAATTTTACTTAAAGAAGAAAAATAAAAATTAAAGGCGTATTCGAATGTAGAGAAACAGTATTATTTATGCAACCGGAAAAGCATTAATATATGTGAAAAAGAACGCATAAAACTGTGACGTCACTATTGCTTATACATTAACTAATGACGTCATCTGCCGTGTTAAGAATGAAAAGAAGAACTATTTCATTCAAATTTGATTTAGATCTACGTACACTATGAAATGTATACAATACAATTTTTCCGGCCTAAACTCATAAAATTTATTTTATGTATTTGGATTCTAGATCTAGAGATTCTAGATCTAGACTAAATCTAAATCTACGCAATAACTAGATCTAGACGTAGACGCTAAGATCTAGATTTAGACTCTAACTTCTCTAAAATCAATTCCAAAAATAAATGTCTATATTAGGACTAAATTATTTCAAGACTTATTTATTTTATACAAAATCTTTGTTTGGAACTGGCTAATTTGGGATAACAAATTAATTTGAAAGAATAGGCATATTCGCGTAAGTTAAGATTTTAAAATACGTGTTTCATTCTCCGTATTTTATAAGGTGCCTAAATAGCGGAGATGTTAGTGTACATTAAACCACGCAGGTGGTGCGGGTTCGAGACACAGCAAGTCAACTTGGTTAATGTATTCTTTTTTATTATGCTCGGGCTAAATTTAAAAAAAAAATTCTTTTAGGAATCTAGATCTAGATCTAGATTGTCGGGTGTCCGATAGGGCACTTCCCGGCGCCGCAGGCGCTTCAAATTTGGCATGATCTTGCCTTGGTGCGACAGAACACGGGGGCCGGTTGGCCGAAAAGTCTACGATGTGGGGGTCAAAACTGACCTCGACTGACCGGTACCTTATATGAGCTATAAATCGAAAAAAAATGTCCACGGAGGAACCTCTTCATAACTCTTGAGGTCGTAGACCGACCTTCGGGCGAATTAATTAAGCATTCAAATTCTCAATGTTTTCGAAAGCCTAAGCGAAGCTGGGCAGCATGCCTAGTTATTTATGAAACGGGAGATGGTGATCCATGAAAATAATGTAATAATGTATGGATCTATTGGGAAATGGTGATCCATGTAAAAATGTATGGATTGATTGGGAGATGGTGATCCAGGTAATAATGTATGAATTGAATGGGAAATGGTGATCCATGTAATAATATATGGATTGATTGGGAGATGGTGACCCATGTAATAATGTATGGATTGAATGGGAAATGGTGATCCATGTAAAAATGTATCGATTGAATGGGAAATGGTGACCCATGTAATAATGTATGGATTGATTGGGAGATGGTGCTCCATGTAATAATGTATGGATTGATTGGGAGATGGTGATTCATGTAATAATGTATGGATTGATTGGGAGATGGTGATCCATGTAATAATGTATGGATTGATTGGGAGATGGTGATCCATGTAATAATGTATGGATTGATTGGGAGATGGTGATCCATGTAATAATGTATGGATTGATTGGGAGATGGTGATCCAGGTAAAAAGAATATAAGTAAAAAGATATACGTTGAAAAATAATCTAAGATGATAGTCAACTACCCCCTCCCCCCTCCACCAAACAACCAATAGCAGTTATTTACAAATTCTCATTTTTAGATGCTCGCATGAATTGCGTTTTGTATGTACAAACTCAAAGCTTCAGAAATATGGCTATTAATAATTTCGTTTTTCTAACAATGAGGCCTATACATTTGCTACAAGAATAAAAAAAAAATAAAGACAGCAAGACCTGTATCTTTTAATTTTTTGAAGCTTATTTAGAAAGGGTAAACTTATTAATTAATTAACCTACTTTAAGTAGTCATGTGATTGTTCAGAGATGGGGTGAGGTTGGGAGAGGGGTGGGGGTGGGGGTTGGAGCAGACGGGTGAAGTGACTTAGCTCAGTGATATACAGGCAGATAGGGTTAATTAAGCTTGTTCAGTGCATATGCTAAACACGTAGCCTTGACCTAGGTTTATAGTCCAGACACAATTTTATCAATATCACATTTCCCCTGACCCCGCGCAAAGGCCAATCAAAGGGAAGCAACAACACGGCGAGTGATAGACGGAGTTACTGGGTTCAATTCTATTTATACATCTACGTTTTTGAAAATAATCTGGTTTTTATTTTAGACGCTTTTTAAAAAAAAAATGCCATTTACAAATTAAATGTTGATATTTCGTGATAAAAAATTATTAATTCTTTAATTTTAAGACATCGGGTTAAAACTTTTGTTGCGTTTTGTTTTCTTTTGAAATAAATTTTTAAAAAAATTCTGACATGTTTTTAAAATGTTTATTGTATTTGGAGTTACTCTCTTCCGTATGAAGTCCACAAATCCCAGCTAACCCAGCTATAAAAAGTACCCGCCATTAGAATAATGTCATGAAACTGATACAATTTTCCCAGGAGGTTTTTTTCTGGCAAGTAAAATGACCCTTGAACTACATTTACCGAAAGCTTACAATAAAAAAATGAGTTGCCGAAGGACAGAAAGTTTACTAGACATGGGGAGAGGAATACTAGGGTTTAGAGGCGCGTGGGTGGGGGAGGGGGGGGGGCTGATGAAGTGGGATAAATTGGTGAGTGAAAAAATCACTGTATGAAAGCCCTATGGAATCAGTGTGTGACACTAATTAAATTTTTGTACCATGACATCACTTTAAGCAATTTAATTGTATTTCAACTTTAAGTACTTTGCCTGGATGGGACGGCGAGGTTGAATTGTACAGTATGCGCGAAAGTCTCGAGTTCGAATCCGGGTTCAAGCCCGTAGAACTACCGTGAGTCCACTCAGCTCTGATGGGTACCTGACACACCTTAGGGAAAGAAAAAGCGGCTGGGTATCGTGCTGACCATATTATCGCTTCATTTGCTAAGATCACAGAAACAGATGAACTCTACTTCACTTGTTCCATGGACTGGCAGGTTCGAAAGGGAACTTTATTTTTTTTAAATTTATACTATGCCTAGATAATTAAAACGGCTTTGTTTTTGTTTTACATTTTTATTTATAAATGTTAATTCTAATCCATTACCTAGTCTAATTAATATCTTAAAGTAAACTTTTTAAATTAAAGATACGTGCATATATATATATATATATATATATATATATATATATATATATATATATATATATATATATATATATATATATATATATATATATATATATATATATATATATATATATATATATTGGAAACTTTAACCCCTCTGGACTTAACACACTGGATATATTTGCTGTGAATATATTTTCTGATCATAAACCTACATATTGTGATTTTTTATCAGAGATAAGTGTACAAATTTCAGTCCAGTTTTTAATAATGTAGGGGATCAATCTTCAATTCGATACAAATATTTAGGCCATTGACCGAGAGAGATATTTTAAAAATATCCTTCTTAGCCCTATAAATCACGTTTCTGTTTTTATCAACTTGCAGACACTTCACTTCAAAGGTAACTCATGTTGTTCGAAACGACCTAGATAGATCGGTATGTATTGAAATTTAACAAGACGATATACCACAAACAGCAGACAAGGAATAGTGACCTTTAAGCCCGACCCTGTTTCGAACTTATGTCTTACCAAAGACATCCTTCAACTTTTTTTTTTTTGAAGGCGTGAATAAATAAATTTAAAAATCTGCCAGTTCGGATGGAAATAAACGCGTTCACCCAACCAGACAAAGGGCGATAACCAAAAAATAAACAAAATAAATCCACCTGTCGCACTGAGTTACCTTCATTAAAAAGTCAAATACTAAGCTCCAACAGCCCACCCCCTTGCTTCCACACCCCCAGCTTAAAGTTTTTCTGGGTGTAGCTTTAAAAATTTAAGTAAAAGAAATATACAACCAGATCTAGATAAGTGAAGCAAAAATACCGTGTTTTGTCTAGGTTATGACTCAAATAAGACCGAAGGTGTGCGGTTAAAAATGTAATTAAATGCTTTAGTCACTAGGTACGTCGTTTCAAGCTGTATAATAATAAACAAATATTCATACTATAAGCATAAACTATAGCGAGTAGTGGCAACAGCCTGCATATTTTATATACAGGGAGACATCATAGATCTAGACTGGGGATAGCGGCGTCAATCAAATTTTAAACCTACATATTATTTTAGCCAATTATTGGTTCGGGTGTTCACGGGGTGGGGGGGGGGGGGGGAGGTTGATAAGACAAGGGATCTTACCTGGAAATACGAAACTATTTTTTTTAAAGCTAAAGCAACAAAAATTGTGTGTATAGCGTTCAGCTGCATCGGTCATCGGGTGCAACGTGTTGCTGCCCCGTGAAAAAAAAAATGTGCGCTGTATCTTTCAGGCTAGCAGCAGATAATGCCACGAAAACGGAAGCTATTTGTTTTTTTTAAGTAAAAGGCATGGGGGTGTTAGGTTACTGGTAGTTGAATATAAACTAATATAACGTGCTAAATCTGTCACTCACCCAAACCTTATGCTAACATACCCTTAACCCTTATTCTGGCCGCATTAGTTAACCTGATTTTATAACACCACTAGCCAAAAAACGTACCTACATTTGGAAGAGTCAACTGCAGGACTCTGTTTGTTCTAAACAATGAATAATGTAATAGAGAATCTGTTGTCTTGTGTCTTGGTGAATTGGTTAGATTATATATTTTCTATATGAATTGTATATTTTTCTCTTTCGTCCGGGAGGGGGGGGGGGGTGCGAAGAAATGTTGGCACATAAATGTATTTAAAAGCTTCAAATACAGAACAAATTTAACAAATGCATTGGCATTAAAAAGCTTTAGATACAGAAAAAAATATTTAAAAATGAGTTGGAACATAAATGTATTTTAAAGTTTCAAATACAGAAAAAAAAAATAAAGAAATTAGTTGACACATAATTGTATTTAAAAGTTTCAAATCCAGAAAAAAATTAACATATGAATTGGCACATAAATGCGTGCCCCTATTTAAAAGCTTGAAACAAAGAACCAATTTAATAAAAAACGCACTGAAGTACCAATTATCTGGGCCCCTAATCTTAAACCAACTCAGTAACACCCCCCCCCCCCACACCGCTCAGGCCCGTGGAGCGACAAGTAGACAAAAGGTGTACCACTAGCTATCAGCTTTCTACTCAAATGTTGGCAAAGTTTGCATCTCTTTCAACTGTTTTTTTTTTTTTAGATTCGCACTTAACTTTTTTTAAAATTTGTAATCTAAAATACACCTCCAAAAAAAAAACACCTCTCAACTTAGAAATTAATTCAGAGATATTAAACTATTTCAGGATTAGAATCGCACTTAAATGTCTTTTTTTTTAATTTATAAAAAAAAATGTAATCTAAAACAACCTCAAAAAAAAAAAAATATTTAAAAATTAATTTAGAAATATTATAAGAACATATTTTTTTTGTTGCGTTATTTTTCCTCTGTAACCTTCATGTAATTATATTTTATGATGATATTTTCATGCTGATTCCAATGATATCATCTCTTATTAGGCAATATAATAATATCCTACATCAATAATACAAAGCGGGCTGAATATTAAATTCTATTGCTTGTAATCAGAACTCTCATTATAATTACAAAAATGAAAAATCCTTTTTTTTCTTCATCTAAAAACTAAAAAAAATTGAGCATTTTTGTAAGCCAACTAGTTGAACGCGTGCATCATAAATTAATCTCCGACACCCCCCCCCTTCCCCACTTCATATCTGAACATTTTTTAGCCCCGCCCACTTCATCTCCCATTAAGGCGTTTTTCCATCTAGATTACGAGCCAGCTTTTCTTTATTGGTTTGTACTTCCCCTTCAACGACTGAGCACGGATCACCGAAAATCCCCGTCAACGAGGGAGCACGGATCACCGAAAATCACCGACGGAAAACGAACGAAGCGAGAGCTGTATTTTTTTTTTGGGTCTAAATTGTATTCACAAATTCCGCCAAGAGTTTTCCGTACAACGCACTCTGTAACCCCGCATCCACCGCCCCTCCCTCCCCCCTCACACACTGCTTCCGGTAACCTACTGATCCAAACGCGCGGATCTTGATTCACCAGGAACGAATAACAACTGATGGATTAGTTAAAGTGGCGCGTATGTGATCTAACACCGGTTCTGTTTATACAGAAAGTTAGATCACTTCTACTTTAGCATCTATCCTACTGGAAGATTAACGCATATGATCTAAAATTAGTTTATGTAAAGAGAAAATCTAGATCACTTGTGCGATAGGTGAACGATCGGTTAATAAAAAAGTTTGAAAGGGTAAACTTTCAGAGCTGTCTGCATTACTTTCCCCCTCTCTCCTCACTCTCCCCTCCCCTCCCTCTTCTGCCGATGCCAGTCCATCACCGCCCCTCGCTACCAAAAGCACTCAATTCACTCAGGAAAAGAACTCGGCACTATCTCGGTACGGAAATAGCCTTTTAATAGCACTCGCTCGGGTTTTTGTTTCTTTCGGTTATTAGTAGTTAATTATTAACTGACAAATGTTTTCAAATGTTGGGTTGTACCCAGACTAGGGTCAGAGAGACTGTGGGGTAGTGGGGGTGGTGTGTGGGGTAGTGGGGGTTGTGTGTGTGTGTTGGGAGAGGAATGTGGTTGAGGGGTTAGGTGGGGTAGAGAGGAACTTTAAAGGCACGGGGATACGTAACGTAAGGAAGGAACCAGAAGCTTGAAAAACGCATCGTAATTAATTAACTAATTAGCTCTAAGTTTCCAATGTTAGTTTCTAATTGTATTTTTTTTATTGCTAGGTACTAATTCAAAACTGAAATGTTCACTCGAAATGAATTAAGAATTATCTCCCCTATTCAATAATTAGTGTAATAATTGTGATCTGCTTTTTTTCTGTTCAATTAGATCTTCTAGAACCGTCTGAATATTTTTCATCAAAAATATTTATTTATTTCAACAAAAAGATGGAAACGCACCAAGAAACCTTTTCCGATGCAATAATTCTATTTTTAGATAACTTGTCCTTAACGGCATGAAAATATGCAAGCTAGAAACAACGAAACGCAACACCTGACTCCTCACCCCGCTCTCCGTCTAGCGCCGACTCCATGGAACGACAAATCGGTTTGCAACTATCTAAACAAAACAACACTTGAAAAAAAAACGCGAGTTGACGAAGTGCGACCGAAGGGGACGCCACTCCGGTGGTTTCGACGCCTTCAAGACAGATAACTATTAATGCACTTAAAGCTGTCACAATATGATTACCGGCCTTGTTCGCGCGGGAACGAAATGGGTGGTGGTATCTTGGCAAAGTGCAAAGAAATAAAACTCTGGCTACAAAGTAACAAATTGTGATAAAAACGATGGGTAATAAAAGAGGCAAAATTCTTGGCGATGTTTTAATGACGTCGAATGTGGGTAAGGGAGGAGGTGGGGGAGGGGGGGGGGGGTCTTTGTTCACTAGTCTTGCAGCATCCATGGTTTGTCTTGCAGCATCCAGGGTTTGATAGTCTTGCACTTGCAGTATCCATGGTTTGGTAGTCTTGCAGCATCCATGGTTTGGTAGTCTTGCAGCATCCATGGTTTGGTAGTCTTGCAGCATCCATGGTTTGGTAGTCTTGCAGCATCCATTGTGTGGTAGTCTTGCACTTGCAGCATCCATGGTTTGGTAGTCTTGCAGCATCCATTGTGTGGTAGTCTTGCACTTGCAGCATCCATGGTTTGGTAGTCTTGCAGCATCCATGGTTTGGTAGTCTTGCACAGCATCCATGATTCCATTTTTTTCTTAACACATGCCAACGTGACTTACTGATACATCTTGACTATTCAATGTAACTTTTAAGTGCGAAGTTTTTTTTGTTTTTTTTTTTAATATTCCCTTTTGGAACCTGACTGTCCACGGTGCAAGTGGTTTCCCTGTTTCTGTTGCCTCGGCGTATGAAGGGATTATATGGTTCAAACTCGAGACTTTCGGTTTAGCAGTCTGGTGCTCTACAGCTAAATATTGGAAATTGAAAAAAAGATTACAAATAGTGTCGATTTTTTTCTTAAGTACTGGTTTTTTTCTCTTTAAATCTACTTAGTTGCGACACTACCTTTATTTGTCTGCACCGACCTACTGTAAAGAGACCAACGCAACAATGACGGCACCATTGCAACAGCGGCCGCCCCATCACACCAGCGGCGTTACCATCCCTTTGTAACAACACCATCGCTACAATGGCCTCCCCATACCCACATTGTCGTCGTCACCTTCCTACTATTACGACAGCATCACCACAACGGCCTCGCCCTCTTAAGGTAAACCACACCATCCCCACAGCGGCATCACCATCATGCAGTAACGACACCATCCCCACAACGGCATCACCATCCCCACAACGGCATTGCCATCCTACAGATTCGACACCATCCCCACAACGGCCTCACCATCCTTCAGTAACGACACCATCCCCACAACGGTATCACCATCCTTTGGTAACGACACCATCCCCACAACGGCCTCACCATCTACAGTAACGACACCACCCCCTCAACGGCCTCACCATCCCCACAACGGCCTCACCATCCTAGCATAACGACACCATCCCCACAACGGCCTCACCATCCTACAGTAACGACACCATCACCATAGCGGCCTCACCATCTTACAGTAACGACACCATCCCCACAACGGCCTCACCATCCCCACAACGGCATTGCCATCCTACAGATTCGACACCATCCCCACAACGGCCTCACCATCCTACAGTAACGACACCATCCCCATAGCGGCCTCACCATCTTACAGTAACGACACCATCACCACAACGGCCTCACCATCCTTCAGTAACGACACCACCCCCACAACGGCCTCACCATCCCCACAACGGCCTCACCATCCTAGCATAACAACACCATCCCCACAACGGCCTCACCATCCTACAGTAACGACACCACCACCATAGCGGCCGCACCATCTTACAGTAACGACACCATCACCACAACGGCATCACCATCCTGCAGTCACGACACCATCACCACAACGGCCTCACCATCCTACAGTAACGACACCATCCCCACAACGGCCTCACCATCCTTTGGTAACGACACCATCCCCACAACGGTATCACCATCTACAGTAACGACACCACCCCCTCAACGGCCTCACCATCCCCACAACGGCCTCACCATCCTAGCATAACGACACCATCACCATAGCGGCCTCACCATCTTACAGTAACGACACCATCACCACAACGGCATCACCATCCTGCAGTAACGACAACATCCCCACAACAACCTCACCTTCCTACAGTAACGACACCATCACCAGAGCGGCATCACTTGGCCCTCAACGCTTGATCCCGCCCCGCTGACAAATGACTTTGTACGGCGAGACATCAGCCCATCGATGGGGTCGGGCTGGTCCGCATCTGTGTTTGAAAGGTTCACCCGGCATCAGCCCAAGCACTCGTGCATACCTCGCCACTGATATGCTAATATAAACAAGGAATTTCTTTTCTCCCAACTCGGTGCGTGTCCCGGATGATCCCTTCCCCCCCCCCCACCCCCCTCCCGCCTTACACCTAATGGCCGTGTACTCGATTGTTTAGCATAGATCAAGGAGCGACGTCTTAAAACAATATTTCTAAACAAAAATACCCAATAACTCCATGCGCTATTTTTTTTTCATTAGTGATCTATGTTAAAAAGATGAAAATGTTCGGGTCCTTTTAAAAGAAAAATTGAATCCAGTGGCGTTGCCAGGATTCTTTTTAAAGGCGGCTCAACAGTTTTAATTTTGAAAATCTTGTATAAGGCCGTTTATTTATTTAAAAAAAAATATCTTCCAGTTCAACATTTCTATAACTAAAAAAAAAGCTTTAATTTGGTTAGATTTGCAGTTTTTTTTTTTAAACCTTATTCCCAAAAATACTATCTTTTGTAAACAACTAGAAAGGAATGGGGCGACGTGTGGTCGGTTCTAGTAAATACACAAGTAAAATATGAATAAAATATATAAATTCCTATAGGCCAATAGCCATCGAGCCCGCTTTGGTCTCCTCTTCTTAAGGCGAGGCTTTCAAATTAGCTTTTTCTTGCTTTTGGCCCATATGAGTGCTTGGGATTCTCACCTAGTCGGTTCGCTGTGGTGTTCATCAAGTAGTTCCTCCTCTTGAGATGTTCATTAACTATATTGTATTCGCTGTATACATATTACACATATATTATGGGGTGGATTGGACAAACATTGCGTAAACCAACTAGCAACATTACTAGATTGGAATCCCCAATGAAAGATGTAAGTAGGTTGGCCCAAAACAAACTTGGAAGATCTGAAGCAGAACCAACCGGAATGTCGTGGGCCCAGCTTGGAGGAATCACTCCCAAAGCCGTGTATGATGGATAGGTGTGGCTGCCTCCCTATGCTCCACTAGCGGCCCACTTATATATATATATATATATATATATATATATATATATATATATATATATATATATATATATATGAACAGTCCGTCGTCGATTCCCACTAAATTCTGCTAATATCAGCGATAAATGAAAGGAGAAAATAACTTTGCACCAGAATCTCCTCATGGTACTGTGGGGAGGGTGTTATTCACCCTCACGGCGGGGTTAGTGTGGAGATGGTGGTATTCACGTACACTGTGGGTTTAGTTTGGGGGAGGGTGATATTCCGGGGGCCACGAGTTCTGTACTCTAACTCAGGGGATGATGGATACACATCTCTGTCCAAAAAAAAAAAACAGTCCATTCCAGGGTCTTTGGGTGCCGCCCGAGTTGGGAAATATTTAGGGGTTCCTTAAGTAATGAAAGCTAGCGGAGGATTTGCGGAGCACGGTGCGCACCGAATCGTCCCGAACATTACCCGTGATGCCGTGGCTTGAACTGCAGTTTACGGAGTTCCTGTCGGCTCCCTTCGTGACTGGGCGGGCTCGATTATACGGTGCTCAACTTGTATCGATACCGCTTGCTAAAATCAGTGCTAATTCATCTTCCAATTATATTTTATTACCGTTGTTTTACAGAAAAAAAACAGGTAAAATTATTGTTGTAAAATTAATGGAGAGGTGAAAAGGTAGGTTAGATTACATAAACGCTAATTGCGTTTATGTAATCTGTGACGTAGTGTTATGTGTAATTTAATTTGTATTACCATGTTATGTTGGTTTTTTTTTTCAACATCCGTTTCGTATTTTTTTAACAACTGCGCACGCGCTAAAATCATTTTTAACGTAATTTGCAAACGACAAGATGTCAGAGATAAGGAATGAGACGATTACGTGATGAAAGACAAATTTTAGTTCGATTATCAACTTCAAAAATAAAAAAAATCGAACCCGGTTCTGTTGGCTTCTTCGTCCGCTCCCCCCTTCGCCCAGACCCACCGTTACCCCCACCCCCTCCACATACACGTTGAAAAGGTTGCCCATGTGATGCGCTGGGACCGCCAAGCTAGTGGATTGGACAAAAATTAATCGAATCTGAACTCGTCCACACCGACTTTGAACCCGCGCGAACTCACTTGACATCACCAGTAGAGGGCGGTAATCTAGCGTGTCTCCGCTCTGAAGGGGAAATAAGGGGTGTCGCGAGAGGTGCGAAGTGTCGGCAAAAATGGCTGATTTATGTTGCAAAGGGGGATAGTTTATGATTGATGGTCTACTAGAAATAAAAAAAAAACAAGACGAGAGAGAGAGAGAGAAGAAAAAAAAATCCATACCAACTTGCACCCGATAGTCGCCCAGGGTACCTAGTGCGCAAGATGGCGGATGTTTAAGAAGTTAGCCCCATAAATATTTCGTCAATGCGTACTTTTTTTGGGTATTTATGGACGTCAAGTGCTTTAAAAAGAAGACCCATCTGGGTACTTCAACCCCTAAATCTTTCTTTAAAAAAAATTCTTGTACTCAACTAGTTAAGTTAAATTAGATACATGTCAAGGCCATTACGGCGCGATGTAGGAAACTATGCGCGTATTTTGACAAGCTTGTATAATTATTTTACTTCCTACTGTCTGTCTGGGTGGGACCCTGCACGGGAATGTTCACCCAATCTACAAAAACAAGCAGTTTTAAACTTGAGACATGAGTCCAGCAGAAGCTTAGTGACTCCTTCCGGCACCCCAGGCGAACTCTCTAATTGGCGCCCCCACCCCATATATATTTTGGAAAGGTTCGAGGTACTTTTTACTAGAAGCTGTCGCATAGCAGTTGTTACTTCGTGTAGCAAACAATTAACTCAGTCCGTGAACCCAAGTGGCGGTCTATTTTCTTAATTTTGACAATGTATAATTTAGTATAATCCAGTAATAAGCTAGGAATGAGCATTTTATTTTTACACCGCCCCGCCCCCCCCCCCCCCTTGATAGAGTTGTCTTATAAACTTTCTTCTATTTATTTTGTTTGCTTTTGTTTAATGGATGGGAGGGTTTGTGATCAAATCTTGGAATTCACTTCAAACCCTTTTCTAATGAAGTGATATTTTTAAACGTTGCAAATTAGGGCATTGCAAAAATATCAAATTTTTTATTTTAAAAAAATTGTTATTAAAAATTAATCTAAAATTACAAACTATTTACGCGCTGACATTCGTTAAAATAATGTTATAAAAGACTTATTTTATTGCTAAAAAGTTTTTCTTTATTATTATTGCATTTAATTTTTTTAATATACATGTTTTATTAAAAAACGATTGACTGAATCTTTTAAAAAAATAGTCTACATGGAGCCTGCAAAGATTAGAATGCTTTCGGTAGACGTCAAGTTGAGCAGTACTAAAACAAAGGTAAAAATTGTGAGACCGTTTGTTTCGCAGACGCAGCGATTCTATGACCTGCACTGGACGAGCTTGATTCCTTCCTGCACACACCTGATCACCGCCGTCAGTGGGCATGACGTCATCATAATCGAAGAAGCGGTGGTTTTCAGTTATGTTCACGTTGTTTTCTGATCATTGTCAGCTTCTTACGCGATGTTGATGTTAATAAATATGACTTTTTTTTAGTCATATTCAGTGTTTCTTTCAGACATATATTTCTGGGGTTGGGGAGTGGGGGCTTGTTGAATTATATATCTATAGATATATAGATCTCTATAGAAGATATGCCTGAAAGAAGCTCTGGTTATATTTAAGTTATATGTTGTTGTTGAGCATCGTCAAAATACGCTAGAAGCGAACGTTCTGCTATTTTAAGCACATATTCAGTTACACTGTTAAAAGTATATATTTTCTAAATATAAATATATAAATTCCATTTCGTTTGGAGGGGGTGGTGGTAGACTTTCTCATGACGACTAACCAACATTGGTTACAACTACAACCGATACAATTTTCCAGACGGTACTTTGTTCATTTTGATGTTGACACACACAGAATATAATGTGGACGCTGCAACTATCAAATTAGAACCGTTTAAAGATTGTCTTAGTATAAATACAAATGTGAAATAGGTTTTCATCAATGAAATGATAGTTGAATGAGAAATCTTTTCACGCGCGGCGTGCAAACTATTGTCCCAGTTTCAACAACTTAAGTGGACTTCTTTTGTTATTTTACCTTTTTGTCTTCTTACATCAGAGCTTTTTCATTATATGATTGAGGGGCTAAATCTAAGTTAAAGACATTTACATTTTATTTTAACAAATTAAAAAAATTTTTGACGATTTCCATTGATTAGCCAAACAAAAAACAAAAAAAAAAACAAAAAAAAAAAGATATTCCGAAGTCTGCAAAGTTAAATTTTGCGACTAGAGTCTATATTAAACTGGGTACATTTTAAAAATATAAAATGTTAGCTAGTCTACTTAAAAGGATTTCGTCACTATAAATGTACCCTCTACCCCCACCCGTCTTTAATATCCCATCCAACACCTGCCCGTAATAGTTGCAGATCTCCTGGTGTGCTGGCTACCGTGATGGGGTCGATTTGGTACTATGGAAATTTAGTGGCTGGGACACGGGCTTACTGTAGTGGGGACGTCAAGTACATTAGAGATAGGGGAAATTTAGTACACCAGAGATTGGGACATTAAATAGAGATAGGGACATTTAGTACACCAGAGATTGGGACATTAAATAGAGATAGGGGACATTTAGTACACCAGAGATTGGGACATTAAATAGAGATAGGGACATTTAGTACACTAGAGATTGGGACATTAAATAGAGATAGGGGACATTTAGTACACCAGAGATTGGGACATTAAATAGAGATAGGGACATTTAGTACACCAGAGATTGGGACATTAAATAGAGATAGGGACATTTAGTACACTAGAGATTGGGACATTAAATAGAGATAGGGACATTTAGTACACTAGAGATTGGGACATTAAATAGAGATAGGGGACATTTAGTACACCAGAGATTGGGACATTAAATAGAGATAGGGACATTTAGTACACTAGAGATTGGGACATTAAATAGAGATAGGGGACATTTAGTACACCAGAGATTGGGACATTAAATAGAGATAGGGACATTTAGTACACCAGAGATTGGGACATTAAATAGAGATAGGGACATTTAGTACACTAGAGATTGGGACATTAAATAGAGATAGGGACATTTAGTACACTAGAGATTGGGACATTAAATAGAGATAGGGACATTTAGTACACTAGAGATTGGGACATTAAATAGAGATAGGGACATTTAGTACACTAGAGATTGGGACATTAAATAGAGATAGGGACATTTAGTACACTAGAGATTGGGACATTAAATAGAGATAGGGGACATTTAGTACACTAGAGATTGGGACATTAAATAGAGATAGGGGACATTTAGTACACCAGAGATTGGGACATTAAATAGAGATAGGGGACATTTAGTACACCAGAGATTGGGACATTAAATAGAGATAGGGGACATTAAGTACACTAGAGATTGGGACATTAAATAGAGATAGGGGACATTTAGTACACCAGAGATTGGGACATTAAATAGAGATAGGGGACATTTAGTACACCAGAGATTGGGACATTAAATAGAGATAGGGGACATTAAGTACACTAGAGATTGGGACATTAAATAGAGATAGGGGACATTTAGTACACCAGAGATTGGGACATTAAATAGAGATAGGGGACATTTAGTACACCAGAGATTGGGACATTAAATAGAGATAGGGGACATTAAGTACACTAGAGATTGGGACATTGAGTAGAGATAGGGGCATTGAGTACATCAGAAATAGGGACATTAAGTACACTAGAGATAGGGACATTAAGTACACTAGAGATAGGGACAAAGCCGTGGGACATTTAGTACATCAGGGATAAGGACAAGTGCCTGGGACAATCCGTACACCAGAGATGGGGACAATCAGTACACCAGAGATGGGGACAATCAGTACACCAGGGATGGGGACAATCAGTACATCAGGGATGGGGACAATCAGTACATCAGGGATGGGGACAATCAGTACACCAGGGATGGGGACAATCAGTACATCAGGGATGGGGACAATCAGTACACCAGGGATGGGGACAATCAGTACATCAGGGATGGGGACAATCAGTACACCAGGGATGGGGACAATCAGTACATCAGGGATGGGGACAATCAGTACACCAGGGATGGGGACAATCAGTACATCAGGGATGGGGACAATCAGTACACCAGGGATGGGGAAAAGTGCCCGGGACAACCAGTACACCAGGGATGACGAAGTGACTTCTATACCGCCGCAACTTGTTGTGGCTTGTGAGATAACGATCGTCAACAGCGTGCGTCTATTCAGCCACAGTGCAGCTTTTGTACCCAAGGACCCTGTGGTAATACATCACTTGTGCTTCATCTGTGTACATCAAGTTATCAGCTGTATGTGAAGACTGTTAAAATCACTCTACTCTATTGATACAACACTTGTGGAACGATCTCAATGGTACTACACTGATGGTACTACATGGTTGGTACTACATGGTTGGTACTACATGGATGGTATTACATGGAGGGTACTACATGGATGGTACTGCATTACTCGCAGTGCATTAATGGTACTTCACAAGCTGTACGTAACGGATGGTATAACGCCGATGATACTAGAGGATGAACTACACAATTGGTACTACACAAATGGTACTACACAAACGGTACTACACAAAAGCTACTACACCACTGGTAGGCCTACTACACGGATGATATTACCACAATCTTTAGCCACCCCTAACCATCATAGAGACCAGTACCTGAGACAACCACTTACATAATGACTGGAGCCTTGCAGCGTTGGGCACTTCCCTGCACTAGCCCTACGTAGTTTCACACCAGGTGTGACCTAGGTCACTCTCGACAGTTTTAGTTCGAAAACCTGGCCACTTTCTATTTCTGCTCCACCTGATACTCGACCCAACTCGTACATAATTAGCTTTTTTTTTCTTTGATAAGTACACGGAATTCCAGCGGTGATTATGATAGGGGGCGGGGAGGTGCGAGAAACACCTGCAGGAGCCCCCGGATCGGAAAACATCCAAACTATCCGGAAGTACCCGATAAACCTTTTTATGTGGCAACACACCTCCACAACATTTCGCGATTCAGTAATGAAACGTGGGTCGTTTAGCCAAGCGCGTAAAAAGAGGGAGGACCTCGCTCACCCTTTAATCAAAGGAACGCTGAAAAAAATTTCCGGAGCTTAAACCAGAAAAAAAAATTCCCACGTGTAGCTACCGCGCATGCTCCGCGTTACAGAAATAGCCAATGAAAGAGGGTCATGTGATGCGTACTTGGTATAAATAAACATTAACCCTTCTGTGATCATAACGAGTTGTTGAAATCTGGCGTTAACAAGGTTGTTGGATAACCCGTGTCAGTGGTTCTCAGCGTGTTGTCGGGGTACCCCAGCCACACTAGCACTGCTCATAGTCGAGTTTTGATTGATCATACAGATACGGGTTCTCTTACATTTGAGCTTTCGATACGTCCATTCCAGCCGTCTGTTTGTAATGTCTTATTTTTTAAAGACCAGATCTCAGTTTCCTTTTGTGTACAACTTTTGAAATAGACCTACTTCACAATTTGGCAAAGTTTATACATTCCTGCTACCCTGATTAAAATATCATTTTTAAAGTCTCCACCAAAAGCAATAATTGTTTTACTCCATGTTGGATCGTTTTATTTAATTAAAAATATTCTTACAGTATTTAATTAACGGTATTCTTACAGGATTTAATTAACTGTATTCTTACAGTATTTAATTAACAGTATTCTTACATTATTTATATTAACAGTATTTTTAAAGTATTTAACTAACACTATCAACTAACACTATTATTCAATAAACTATATTTTTTACATTATTTAATCGCTACCTCTGTTGAAATGTGCTTATGAATATTTTGACCCCGTGTATACTTGTAAGGAATATTTTAAGTTAATTTTCTTATCCCTTAAGGGCACTTATAGCAAAACACACAAGGGGTAGGGTAGGGTAGGGGGAAGGATGGTGGTTGTTAGGTAGGGATAAGATGGGGGGGGGGGGGGGGCTAGCAAGTTTTTAACTTTGGACAGCAGCTCCGCAACAAATGACGGATGTATATTGTTTAACAGAAATGTGAACGATGGTGTTGACCCTCGGGGAGGTTGTGGTGGTGGTGTGTGTGTGAGAGGGGGGGGGGGGGTTATTCCCTGGACATACGACACTCTCCGGCGTGAGGGGTACGCCATCAAGTTACGGAAATAAAGCGGGAATGACCTGGATGCCGTCTTGAAGCGACCTCTGGGATGCACAACCGGGGGCGAACTGAGTGCGTTTGGTTTACGTTACGCCATTACGTCACTTCGGTGTAGTGGTTCTCAAAATATCCCCGCCAGAGGGCTTCTAGTTGGGATTACTGCATGACGTCATTGGGGACAGGGTGGAGATCTCCAAATGGCTATAAAAAGACTACAAATATAGGATACTAAGGTGGCACACTCGAGTTACGCCCCTGTTTATAAGCTAAGGTTATTTACAATTTAAATCGAGGCTTTAAGAATGTCGCGGTTTGTTTTCTTTTCTATTTTATTCTATAAATTTTATAGAATTTTTTTATTTAAATGCGATACCACACATATTTAATACCTTATTTATTTAACACTATTTCTATTTTATTATCGTTTATATTTGCTGTTTTATATTTGTTTTTTTTTTCCGTAATATTGTATACCCTTATAATTGATACCTTCTATTTTTTTAACCTTCTATATTTTAAAGCCTTTACATTCCCTACACTTTACATTGTAAACCCTTTTTTTTTCTCCTTCAGCACCACGCCAGCGCTGGACATATTAGATTAGCCACTCGCTTTCTTTTAATTAAAGTAATTAAAGGGTGCGTGGACAAAAAAACAAACAGGTAATGGGGCGCCGAGCCACCAGGATAAAATTTCCTTTGTACGTATTCAGTGTCTCAGGCTGCACCGGTTGACCCCGGGCTTCATTTCCTAAGGTGACGGGTCCAAATAAGATAATTAATACCTCCGTAGCTTATACGATTTCGCTCCACGGGGGCGTCAGGTTCGCGAGCGGCGGGCGTTGTTGTTTTAATGTCTCCTTCTGGTGGGAGAAACTCGAGCCGAAGGTGATTATTCAAGGGTTAAATCGGCGCTTTTTTTTTTTAAATCTGGAAGTCCAAACCTTTTAGAAGGGAAATAACTCTTTAATTATACGGGAATTTTTTTCTTTCTTTTTTTTTTTCTAAATTTAAATTCAGCTTTACCGTTGTACTCATTCGCACTGTTAATGAACATTTGGGCAGGGTGTTTTTTTTTAAATGTTATCTAATTAACATAAATCTCAGGTCAGCCAATTAGGTTAATGTGTAAAACAAAACATGCTTTGGGTTACCGAGAACTTAATTTATTAGTTAAGCGATTAACATTGTTGGCTGTAGAACAATTACCAAATTGCTGAACACCAATTAACCAAATAATATGACGCCATACAAACAAGTCTGTGATGTGGTGCCACTTCACAAGAACGCAATCTGTTCCAACTCCATCTACAGCCGCTGGTTTCGTCGCTAAAAATCCCCAATACGATACAGTTGAGTTTAGTTTATTGAAGTAAATCTCATTCAAAATATTAGGAATGGTCAACTGTTGTTTATTTGGACCCTCCATCTTACAATCAACTGCCATACTGGCAGAGACGTAGCGATGGGGGGGGGGGGGGGGGGGCGGGGGTGCGGACCGCACCGAGTGACACCATTTAGGGGGGGGGGGGTGACACCAAGGCAAAAAATAGCAAAACATATAGAGAAAAATGATTAATTCGAGTGTTAAATAGTCTTTTAAGAGGTGCAAATCGAAAGTTTGAGGGGGAGGGGGGTGCAAATCGAAAGTTTGAGGGGGGTGCTAATCGAAAGTTTGAGGGTGGGCGTGCAAATCAAAAATTAAAAGTTGGGGGGTGACCCCATTAAGTGCCGCACCGGGTGACACCCGACCTCGCTACGCCACTGCATACTGGCTGTAATATAATGTAACAAACCAAACACCTGCCAATATGGCTGCAAGATATAAAATCTACGCCAATGTGAGGTCTAAAAATATAAAGTATAAATTGAGTACGAAATAAGAGAAAGGAAGGTGAAATGGGGGATATGAAACACCCTAAGATAGACGTTTAACATCATTAAACAGGAGCAGGGGTTGGAACCCACAGGCAAGAGAAAGCACCAGAGACCAAAAGTGCTAACGGTGGGATTGTTTGATTGTTTAAACGTAAGCTGAGGGGGGGGGGGGGGGGGGAGAGGTTGGACTGTCGTGGTCTGAGAAAAAAAAAAGTAGCTTCAAATTGTGTTCGTCGACGGTGTCGTCTAGGCTTCATACGGAGCAGAAAGTTGAAATAGTAAAAATAATATGGCTGCAAGTCAATGCTACACACAAATTGGCTTCCAATATGGCTGAGAACAACAATGTCATGTTACATAAGTAATTATATATATATATATATATATATATATATATATATATATATATATATATATATATATATATATATATATATATATATATATATACAATTTTTAAATAATCTAAGTGAAATATTATGCAAATGATGACATAGGTATATCGAGGCCCTTTTGTTCCTGCCACGTTAGCCTCCCGCAGTAGGAACCGCTTGTAACTTGCAAGTGTACCAGATCTCCATCTGACACCGCATTCAAAGTTAATTGCCAACGTGGCAACCAATTATGCTAATTAACCAGGTACGATAATGAAATAAAATTAACGCGTTCACCGCCCCCACCCCTCCCTTGAGCAGAGATAAGATGGAGAAAATGGCGTCTAATAACAACTACACGTGATGGTGGTCTCTCCCCCCTTACCAACATACTAACTGATAAACATCTCACAAACTAACCGGTTAATTTAGCCAGTGACGAGGTGTTTAACGCAGGTACGGGGAAATAGTTGCGGCAGTCCCCCCCCCCCCCCCCCCCCCCCCTACAGACAATTAGCGCCACGTGGTGCACGCGAAAACGCGCTATGTGGTTTATTTTGTTTACACATTTTTTTATTTTTTAGCGGGCGCACTTGATGAACCAGGAAGCAGCAACCCGTGATGTCATTCGATAGAAATACTCGCAGGCTTTAATCTTCAAGTGGTTGCAGAGCTGACTCTATCGCTGGGATCCGACTTCCGCCCCCCTCCCGCAGTCATGCTAACCCTGATATTCATCATCAACTCCCCTCCTCCCCCCGCCACTTCCAAAAACATGGATGGACTACCACCATGTGCAACCTGCCACCTCACTTTAAAAAAACCCAACACCCCACTCCCTAACTGCAGACTAACCCAAACCTAATTGTACCCCCCCCTCTTACAAAATATTCTTCAACCCCACTCCCTCGCTTAGGACACATCTATTTTCAAAGTGAAACCTACCTTCTGATTGTATACTGACACCCCAACCATAATTACACCCCAGTATCCCACTACCTTATAACACCTTACCCCAACCGAATAATCGCCCAATAACACCCTCACCACTATGCCCCGGTCACCCCTACCCCCTATTATGCCCTTTACAACTCTACACCTCAGACACCCCTACCCTCTATCCCCTGAGACCCTTACACCTTAACTACCCCGGACACCCCTACCCTCCAACTGCTTCATGACACCCCTACATCCCAGACACCCCTATGCCTAACTACCTGGACATCTCCATCACCTATGCCCCTGACATCCCTACACCCCGGCTCCCTAACAACCACGAACACCCCAATACTCCTGTATACCCCCACCACCACTATACACCACTACACACCGACCCCCTAACATCCATGAACACTCCAATACTCCTGTATACCCCCCCCCCCCCCACAATATACCCGACATCCCACCCAGCGATCGCACTAATTGACCCCCATTAAAACACACTGACACAGATAACCGACCTTTAAAGCCCACCACGTTGGGAGAGCCAATACATTCAGTCAAATAATGACCGCCCCTGTGCCGGGCAATAGGCTTAACAGATTAAGCACGTAAATTTTTGTATGTTCTGTTTATTCAGGATGATTATCAACTTCCCCTCCCCCTCATGAGAACATTATTTGACGATACTTCCTACCCTATGCCATAAATTAACACAAATACATACAGTCTTTTGGCCAGAATTAAAAAAAAATATATTATTACGTATTATTGGAATGGTATTATTTTAACCCTTTTTCAAGCTCGGTCCTTTGTATACTACCAGCCGACCCCATCCCTTAAACCACACCCTAGGTAACCCAGTCCTTCCGACTAATTTATTCCTATCCCCGAGAGTTCAGTTCACATCATGCATCTCCTAAAACATGCCTTAACACCCGTGTAACACACCCAAGATGCTTAGAGTTCTTTAAAACCTGATTCGTTTTATAATAATAGTTAGCTATAGGTTTATCTGCATTAAGCTTCTCAACACCCCAAACAAACGGCTTTATATATTTTGTTAGTTACCGTTTTCGAGCCTGGCGTTCCATGGGCAGATGAAGTAGAGTTAACCTGTTTCTGTTACCTCAGCATATGAAAGATTGTGTGGTCAGCACTATGTCCAGCTGCGTTTACTTATCCTAACTTGAACCGGTCACCCATCAGAGTTAGATGAACTCAGGGACATCCTTCTTACACGAGTCAAGATCGGAACTCGAGACTTTAGGGTGAACAGTCATTTGCTCTACCATTCAACCACGCTGTCCTGATTTGTTTAAAGCCCTTTATAAATTTGAATGATTATTTTATTGTGTGTAAATCTAATCATCTGTGAGAACTTCTTCTAAAAAGCGCCGATACATTTGCAGGGTTATTATCACTCGGTACCTCCACCAAGATTTACGGCCAGACAGAAGAAAGACGGGGGGAGGAAAGGGGGGGGGGTGACAGGAGTGCACTCGATCGCCCCTGGTTTGCCGCTCGTGTTACAGATCGCCGTCTCGCTAATCGGTAAACCAGAGCTCTCACTTTTCTTAAGAGTACAAAAGGTGAGAAGGAACTCTTTTTCTCAACTCTTTGACACGAGAGCTCTACAGAAAGGGAAAGTTGGTGCGTTGAAAAAGAAATCGCTATTAAGACTTCTGTCTTTTAAATGATGTCCTTTGAATCTATTGTTTGTGTGTATGCTCTTTGACCTGACATTATAAGCTTTTATTCATTTCACAATAACTGTTTTATAAGCTTTTATTTAGTTCACAATGTCTCTTTGTTTATCTTTTGTTGGATGTAGCAAATCCTGTAATTTAATTTTGACCCACGTCTAATGCAATGATTTTGTCTGAGCTTTCCAGATACATTTGCTTCCAGTGACAATGCAAAGATATCTATTTTTAATCCTATAGACATTGGTTCAGTCAATGCAATTTAATTTAAAAATTACTAAATTGAACAACGAAAGGGGAGATAATAAGATTAAATAACAGCGATTGATGTAGAAGCTGGCCGTCGTCTTTAAGGTCACTGTTGGCTGATTTCGTCTGTGAGTCGACCATAGTCTAAGAAGGGGCAGGTAATTTTGTCTATTAGATTGATAGCTACCGATCAGATTATGATGCAAATATTTTTAGTGGTGTCAACTTCATTTAGCACGAATTACTAAAAACTGGAAATCAAAAGAAACATAAAAACATTTATAATAATAAGCTTTTAAATAAACTAAAAATAATAACAATAGATCTCTGGTAACTATTTAAACACTTTAACGTTGACACTTTTTGTGTCAAAACGATTATAGAATTTTTTTTACCAAACTGACAAGAAGGGGGCGGGGTGGGCTTTTGGATAAGGGTATGCTTGAACTCAAGCAGCAAAAATTAACAAGAATCAGACGAACACTCACCCGATTGACTTACAAGCCAGTGTTTATCGAAGGAGAAAAATACAATGACGTAGTTGGGGTGGGGGGCATAGGGGCGGCTTGACCTCGGCCGGTACTTTTAAAATATATATTTGTAAAGATATACAGAGAAGGGGGAGCAAATTCAGCTCTGGTTCAGAAATGCGTGATAAGTAAGTTACTAAAGTTACCCCTTTAGAGCTAACGATTCATAGGGCAGATAATGTTCACATGTTTTTTTTTTTTACCTCGGCAAATAAAGAGATGGTGTGGTCAGCACAATGCCCGGTCACCTTTACGTTTACCTGAGTCAGGTACCCACCACAGCTGGGTGGACTCAGGGACATTCAGCAGTCTCGGGTCAGTTCTGAGATTCGAACTCTAAACCTTCGAGCTATTAGTCGAGCGCTCTACCCAACCGTCTCATTGTAAATTCGTAGTGCATCACTTAATAAACTAATTAACCCCAACCAAGTCTAAACCTGTCACGGTTACTCTACTGCCCTACATCGTAACGTGTTGAACACCCGGTCAGTATCGCTGAAGGATCCAGTGTGTATCGTTACAATCAACAGCTCAACAACGTAAGCGGTAAATCTAGGGTTGGGTATAAGCCCCTTTGTTTATCCACCATCTTACTTATCTCAGCCCAAACCGTATCACGTGATAATCTAGGTTATATGAGGAAATCGATTATTGGGGTCACCAGGTACTTTACTTAGAACGAGGTTTCATTTTATGCAAATTCATGTTTGGGTTCACCGAGTGCTTCATTTTAATTGGCTTTTTTTTTAACCAATAGCAAAATATCATTTTTCGATTTTTGTTTTTCTTAGCTACCAAAGGGAATTTTAAGGAATTTGGCTGCGTCGGCCAAGTCATGTCTTTCACCCCGACCTACCCATAACGACCGCCCCCCCCCTCCCCCCACCACCTCCCCACCCTACACACAGGCAACCCTATCCCCCTCCCTTAAAAATATGCAAACCAGCTAACACTAAAATAAGGAAATTACTAGACGTACAGTCGTATGGCAAAGGTTGTCGGTACTTACCCCGTCCCCTGCAATCATCTCCCCACCCACCTCTCACCCCCTCCCCACCCACCTCTCACCCAAACACGTGTCTAGGTGTTTTAAACGGTCGACCAAAATAAAACTAAAAAAGATTACGCATTAGGCAGGTGGTTTAACCCCCCCCCTCCACCATCACCCCACGGGCCAACATTCCAGTGTGACATCTTCACAGTCCAGCACTGCACCGATTGACCCTTGTCACCCCAGATTAGCTTCAGGAGGATGCGAGCAAGTGCGTGTCGTGTACTCGATGTGAGTACCACACGTTTCCATTTTATTCAATTTCCCTTTTACATTTAATATATATATATATATATATAATATATATATATATATATATATATATATATATATATATATATATATATATATATATATATATATATATATATATATATATATCAGAGCCGGCGTTAGGAATACGCGGGGCCTAGGGCCAACCATCCGCGCGGGGCCTTTCCATTATATATATATATATATATATATATATATATATATATATATATATATATATATATATATATGTGTGTGTGTGTGTGTGTGTGTGTGTGTATAAAGGCCTATATAATGTGATGTACACATAATAACACAAATGTTTTGGAGTTTATAAGCTAATGTCAAACCTTCCACTATAATAACAGATTTTTATCTCTCCCATGTATTAACCCAATGTTCGTAGTTTTTTTTTCCTTTGCTAAGATATTAAATCACTTTTGACAGTTGTGTAATTCATACCAAATCACTTAAGAAAATTTAATCACGTAACGAATAATTAGGAAAATAAAGTACAAGTACAGCGAACTCGGCCTGATGTATTAAAACAGTAATGGACTTCAAAATTTGTTTAGAATCATACAATACTTTAAAACCAAAAACATTATTGTCTCAATTATTGAACGGGTGAATCCTTAAGGTGACACAACATAACAACAGTTTTAACTTTCTTCCAAAAAATAATAATAAATCACTCTGTTATTGCCGCCCTGATATAGATACTAAGGCGCCCCCCCCCTCGTCGCCCTCCTCCCACCCCTCTGCACGCAACTGAATGTTAATTTTGTTATACAAAGACAAGTAGGCCTACCTATAGTTTCTTCCAGGCATCTCTTCGGGGGGGGGGGGGGGCAAGCACCCCCCCCCCCCCGAAAAACCAAATGAAATTTATATATTTTATATAGAAAATATATACTTTTAACAGTGTCCGCCCCCCCCCCCCCCCAAAAATTTCAAGTGCCCCTTCCCCCCCCCCCCCCGGAGAAAAAAGTCTGGAAGAAAACACTGTACATATACGACATTATACGACATCTACAACAAGAAAGTCAGGACTAGAGTTCATCAGGTCACTAACTGACTACTACAGACATCCCGTCTGCTCACTAAAAGGAAGTCTTCATCGGTCCGCATACAATAGGGTATCTCTTTACGTCGTGGGCTAATTCTCGACCGCCATCTCCAGTCAGCTCAGGTCAAATGCCAGGCGACCAGAGGCGTAGCGAGGGGGGGGGGCGGGGGGGGGACATATGTCCCCGGGCGCCGACCTTAGGGGGGCGCCAAATTGAAAGTTTGAGGGGGGGTGGGGGTGCAAATGAAAAGTTCGAGGTGGGGGGGGGTGCAAATCGAAAGTTTGAGGGGGGGGGGTTGCAAATGAAAAGTTCGAGGGGGAAAGTGCAAATCGAAAGTTTGAGGGGAGGGTGCAAATGAAAAGTTCGAGGGGGGGGGGGCGCAAATCGAAAGTTTGTCCCCGGGCGCCGGGAGGGGTCGCTACGCCTCTGCAGGCGACCGTACCCTACACAAAGGGGAGGTGTGACACTATTTTTGTATCGAATTACGGCCTGTCCCAGTTCAGGTGGGACCTCACCAACATCAACCGTGGCCTCAGTTATAACAATCAACAACGTCGGCATTCGACCATTTAGTTTTTCCCAATTGAATTCAGCAACAATTTTTTTTTTAAGTTTACGAACCAATTCAGATAACAATGACATTGCTGAAGCGCGGGGCCCCTTCAAGCGCGGGGCCTATGGCGACCGCCCCGTTCGCCACCCCCTAACGCCGGCTCTGATATATATATATATATATATATATATATATATATATATATATATATATACATAAAGGCCTTTTATTTATACATATATTATATGTACCATATTTTACTTTCTTTCTTCCCCTTTCTCCATCTCTCCCCCCCCCCCCTCTCCATTCTTTATCTTCCTCTCACACTCGAGAATCAAATGAAATAATAAAAACAGATACTGCTCTATCTACAATTGAATTCTAAAAGGTTAACCAGTACAGGAGAGATTTTTTTTTTTTTTTTGAAAGTTTGTCTACAGTTCTTTAAGTGATAAACAAAAACGTTGTAGAACTGCCAAAGCTAATACAACATTTTACATCCGCCAGAGCCAATAATTTTTTTTTAAAAGGAAAACAATAGAACGCTTGTTTTGTTTTGTCGGCATACACCTCATTTGTATAATACGTAGCTACTACTCTCACAAGTGTGAGGGGACTTGCACGCAGTTACCGACGTCGTGTACCCACGTCCAGATGCCCTTAATACGATTCCTTCAAGGGATTTGCTATACATCCCCTGGGACCGTCCCCGTCTCGCCGACCCGGGGTCCAGGGACTGGACTCAGCCCGGGTGGTAGGGACGTTTCCAGAGCGGCGCCATGTTTTTGTCGTTCTTGCTCTCGTCTGCTGAGTATCAAGACTTCCCTGGATTAGAATGAAATGTGCACTGGCTGCCCCAGAAGGGACGGAGTGGTCCTTGTGTGGTGTGGGCTAATGTTTAGTGTTTGCGGCCGGTGGATCTAAAACTATACAGGGATGGACCCCGTTGTTTTAACATGTTTTTAGCTAATATAGGCTGCACTTAAATATGATAAGGCCCTACTGGAGACACTAACAATGAAATACATAACTAAGAATGTCATAAATATTTTTCTCCCTAAGTTTTTTTTATAGAGTTGTTATCTAGTACTGGTACCAGAGGCGTAGCGCCCCCTACGGGGACAAACTTTCAATTGGGCCCCCCCCCCCCCCCCCCCCCCCCCATATATTTTTTATATTTATAATTCAAAACTGCATCTAAAATGAGCTTTTAGTTTTTTTTTTCCAGCTTATTTTGGCATCCCCAGGGTCGGCGCCCGGGGACATATGTACCCCCCCTCCCCGTCGCTACGCCTCTGACTGGTACTAAGTATGAACTTACTTCAGATTAATATAAGTTCTTTATAGAGTTGCAAAGTAATAATGGCACTAAAGATGAGTGAATATGAACATTCCAGAAATGCAGAGTTATTAAAAGAAATTTTAACAATAGGGTGCTTTTTAAAACTTACACATTAAGTCGGTAGGTCCCTGTGGCAGACGAAGTAGAGTTCATCTGGGGTTTTTTTTTCTGGATTTGGCATATAAAGGGATAGTGTGGTCGCGCTATGTCGAACTTGTCGGTTTGTTCGATACCCATCAAATTTTAGGACGTCGTTCAGACTCAACCAGCACAAGACGTTTTTTCTGTTTGTTTTTTTAAATTAATGAAACCAAGGGACTTAATCAAAACAATTTAACCAGCTATCCGTAAAATTGCTTATCCCCCTTGTATTGGAATGGAATGCCTGAGAAAGTTACTATGGCTACATTGTGCATTGGATTCATGTGAAGTGAAACATGATTCTTTTTTTCGTATAGATTTTTAGCATAAAAAAATGTGAAGCATTAATGGCGTCATATTCTTAAGCGGGGGGGGGGGGGGAGAGAAGGAGAGACGACTGAGGGTCGGACTTCTGACGAGGGATTTTTTACATTTTTTTTTTTTGAAAAAAAAAATACTTCGTGAAACGTAATCTTAGCAGTTAATCCAGCTTTGTCAATTAATTTTATAAATTGTAATAACTGATTCAATAAACTAAAGATGGCCGAATGCTTTGTTTGGTTATTTAAGACATCATTGTCTTCTCATGTAGTCTAAGCTGTTTTTTCTTATGCCAGTATATAAAATTTGAGCTACTTTTGCATATGGGCTGAGTTCTCCCTTCTTGCACCATTTAAAAATTGTAATACTAAGATATTTTTTTTTTTACATTAACAAATACAATTCTAACTAATAGTTGAGTAGGGGGGGGGGGGGGGGGGGGGGGTGGCGGTTACTAGTGAAAGTTTATATTTTCTATATAAATTCTATTTCTTTTGATGAGATGCCTGAAAAACTCTGCTGAGGCTTTACATTTGCTTCACAAGGTGTAAAAAACTTATTAAAATAATTTTGAAAATAGATTAATGAATCTAATATTGATATAAATTTTATTTAATTGTCAGTATTAGTGATTAGAGACGTTTTCGCTTAAATCAACTTACAAGCAATAAAATTATTATTTTGTTATTATACATACAAAGGGAGACAGCGCATTTAATATTTTTGCCAAAATTAACTTGACTTGGTTATATACCCTTATGGGAAAAATGTAATATTATGTTATTAACTATTGTTATTCTCAGTTTGTCTCCTCCTCTCATCACAAAATTTCGAACCTCCTTACCAGGAAGATAAACAGAGTTTCTTCCAGGCATCTCTTCGGGGTCAGTCTACCGCCCCCCCCCCCCCACTCCCGAAAATTTCAAGTGAACCACACCATTAGAATTAACGTACCACATTTTGCAACTTATTGGATGACTGGGGGCAGAAGAAACCCCCTTCCCAAAACTTTATCAGTTAAAATATTGTGTTAGGGAGTACCCATCCTATAGTGTAAGAAGAGAACCAACTATAAAATTATTTTTCTTTGTTAAACTTGTCTTATATAATAGAAAATATGGTCCATATATGTATTAATTTGTATAAATGTACATTTAATGAATGCATATTTATGTGTATATCACTATGTGTATGTATATATTTATGTATATCTATAATTTATTTATATATTTGTAAATGTATGTATCTATGTATATCTATATGTATTGTAAAAGCCACATTTTAATATATAGATTAAGACTTTATAAAGTTTATAAAAATCTGAACAAAAAAAAATGTTGAAATCATCGTTAACTTGTTAAAAGTGGTTTCAGAATTTATTGAAGAGTTACCACAGAACAAGCAATAGATTATGTTTGATCAAACTAACTACCTTGGGTTTATTTCATAGAACACACATACAAATATGTATGTAAATATAAATATATGTAAAAGTTTTATTCTAAAACTTCAAGAAAATAATCAGTAGAAAATTTTTTTTTATGCTTCACAAAAAGTAAATAAAGCACATTTAATTGTTTTTAAAATTATGTTTACATATGTATGTACAATGCATATTATATTTTCTTGCCATAATAACTTTGGATAAAAAGTTAATAAATTAAAACTTAAATATTGTCTATTCATTGTCAATACTGCGGGTGAAGTAGAGTTCACATCTTGAGGCCAACCATACAGAAGTCACCAGCATAAGTGAACCCCCCCCCCCTTTATTGTGTGTCCTCAGATACCCTACTTAAACATTCATCTGATTTTAGACTTAATTCTGTGGTTGTGGTCTATGCTAAAGAGAAATAAAGCTAAACTTATTTACTAGACATGCTGATGTGAATATACATGCAATACTAAATTTGATAAGTAAAAAAAATTAATTTACCGGGAATGTCAGTGCCAGTTTCAGCTTTCTGTTCTCAGACACCTACAAGTGGACAACAGACTAAAGTTTCTGACTAATCTAACTACCCACATTGTAATCTTTAGACAACCAGATAGCTTCATATCCCCTGTTTTATTTTCAGGCACCTTTATATTTCATTAAATATTCTTCAGATAATCAAATTGCAAGAGCATGGAATTTATATTTTATACATGCCAAAAAAATTTAAAGTCTATAATACCGGTATATGCAAAAACTAGTGACTAAATAATTGAGGTGAGACCGTAACAATAAGCTACAACAACAAGAAGATTATGCTGTAAAAGTTGAAGCATTGATACACCAGCTTGGTGTGGATGCATCCATAGAGAGGAATGAAAGACTTCTTAAAGCCATGTGTACAGTGGGATACAACAGCAACAGACACACCAGTGGGGAACAAACTTGTTGGAAATTTGTTTGGGTGTAGGAAACTTGTTAGAAAAATGTGTGTAGGAAACTTGTTGGAAATTTGTTTGGGTGCAGCAAATTTGTTGGAAATTTGTTTGTGTGTAGCAAATTTGTTGGAAATTTGTTTGTATGTAGCAAACTTGTTAGAAAAATATTTGTGGAATAAACTTGTTGGCAAAATTATGTCAGAAAAATTGTTTAACTAGCAAAATTGCTAGGAAAATTGTTTGTGGGTAACATACTTGTACGGAAAATGTTTGTGTAACAAAGTTATTAAAAAAATATGTGTACCAAACTTGCTGCAAACAAAATATATGCGTAATTGTTCAAAATATTTTTTTTATGTGTAACATACTAGTTAAAAAATGTGATGTATCATTGTTACAAATTTTAAATTTAAGTACCAGTACTACACAACAATTCATTTTTTATGTTAAGTTACAGTTAATATAAACAGTTTATTTTAGTTTCTGCTGACAATAAAAAAATCTATCTCTTACATTTATAGCTCAATTGTATTTTTAAAAATATTACAAAGTAATTTGTCCCAATTTCTGATTAATGTTAAGTCAGTTAAATCAATAAATTAATTAAATTAACGGGTACTGTAAAGAAACTGGTACCAAGGACCAAATCACACACAGGCGAGTAGACTAATGAGCGTACAAATGATGGTTGTCAGGAGAAGGCTGGCTACGTTGAGCACCACGGCGCCATCTTTGTCACACTTGTTGTTGGCACAGGACCCGTCCAGCGACAGAGAAACTTCCTTGCCGTTTTCTGTCACAAAAATATAATCATTTTACTAAATTAGCAGCCTATCTAATGAAAACGATCTTTATAATTAAAATTTGCATAATGACCAGCCATTACCTGGATCATAATAAGGATAGAACTTGGCCGCTCCAGGCTTCTGTACCTCAAACACCAGCTGCCTCTCCACATGGGCCTTCAGACAGTAGCCATCACCAGAGGGGGCCTGATCAAAGGGTCAAGGTCATGTCCATTAAAATGAGGGGGACTAATTTATTTTTGCTTTACAGCTATGTTAAATAACATAAACATATTTTTTTTACATACTTTTAAAATTGTATTTTTCTAAATTGTGGGATTGATTTTAAATGTCAACTATCCACTCACCTGATCCATGTAAAAGTGGATGGTCTGCTCATCCGTATCCACCCTAGACACCATGGGATTGTTGGCCATGATTTGAGCTGGGTCCTCATAGGGCCTCTCCCCAGAAGGTAGATTCATAGTGGCCACAAACATGCCTTTGTTTTGTAAGGGGCTGGTGCTAAAACACCCAGGTTATCATAAGTAACATATATATATATACAGTAATATCAATGAATAAAGCAGTTGACTTTCTCTTCTCATAAATAAAATATTATTATGAGTACTTGTATTTAATTGGGAAAAAACTTGGTGTTCCCTTGTTATACAAAATTATTATACAATTGGGATGACTGACCTTTTAACACAGGCCTCAATAGCATGTAAATAGGGTGAGATTTTTGTTGCCTTGGTGCTGAGGTATAAAGTAGAATCCAGTGGTGCTGCATCATCATCACCAGCGTACGTGTGGTATGTGTAGACTACCTGATGAAGTAAGGTTGGATTAGTGGCTACCTCAGTGTAAATAGGTGAGGTATGTGTAGACCACCTGATGAGGTAAGGTGGGATTAGTGGCTACCTCGGTGTAAATAGGTGAGGTATGTGTAGACCACCTGATGAGGTAAGGTTGGATTAGTGGCTACCTCAATGTAAATAGGTGAGGTATGTGTAGACCACCTGATGAGGTAAGGTTGGGTTAGTGGCTACCTCAGTGTAAATAGGTGAGGTATGTGTAGACTATCTGATGAGGTAAGGTGGGATTAGTGGCTACCTCAGGATAAAGTGAGGTGAGGTATGTATAGACCACCTGATGAGGTAAGGTTGGATTAATGAGAGATAATGGTTTAATAAAGCCAAATATTTCAATAGCTACTTACTTTGACAACTGCGACTGACTTAGAACCAATGAGATTGACTTTCACAACTTGGGTATTTTCTGGCAACTGGAAACACAGAATTTGTCAATAAGTAACAAAGCGGCACAAAAGACATTTAAAACCTCCACTGAATGTAAATAAACTGGCTACCTACCAGGAAAATCTGCAGCAACAGTGACCTTGAGCCAGCAATACTGTGGTTGAGTGGCTGGTTATTGTCAGCCTGTACAGTGATGGACCCATCAGCTTTAGTGGTACCAAAGATAGAACCAAACTCTGAGATAGCCTGGAGCACCATGATTGTGTCCTGTGAGAGGTTGGAATATGAAGAATAGCTGAGTTTACAATTTAAAACAGATAGGTTTAAACAAATGTAATAGCTAGAGCTGATACGTTAAAACAGAAAGATAAAAATACTTCGGTAAAATACTATTTAATACATACTGTGTAGGTAATAAAATAATACATACTGTGTAGGTACTAAAATAATACATACTGTGTAGATACTAAAATAATACATACTGTGTAGATACTAAAATAATACATACTGTGTAGATACTAAAATAATACATACTCATACTGTGTAGATAATAAAATAATACATACTGTGTAGATACTAAAATAATACATACTGTGTAGATACTAAAATAATACATACTGTGTAGATACTAAAATAATACATACTCATACTGTGTAGATAATAAAATAATACATACTGTGTAGATACTAAAATAATACATACTGTGTAGATACTAAAATAATACATACTGTGTACATAATAAAATAATACATACTGTGTAGATACTAAAATAATACATACTGTGTAGATAATAAAATAATACATGCTGTGTAGATACTAAAATAATACATACTGTGTAGATAATAAAATAATACATACTGTGTAGATACTAAAATAATACATACTGTGTAGATAATAAAATAATACATGCTGTGTAGATAATAAGATTGATTGATGAGTTTTTCCACAAGATACTTAGTCCTACCATTTTATTAGTAACAAATAGTATGGTAGGACTAAGTGTCTTGTGGAAGATGTATGAACAGTAAGGTAGCACATACCTGTGTACTCTGGAATCCACCATTGCTGTTCTGTTGTGACTGTAGCCACTTCATCAAGGGCAGACCATCCGGGACTCTACCCAGCTTGGTGTAGGCCAAGAGAAGATAAGCCCCAATCTCCAGATCTTTGGTGGAGGAGGTGTGAAGTCTGTATGGTGGGCCTAGGTCAGCATCCTGGTCCACGGCCCCGTCATGAGCTGCAACTTTCTTGAGATTTTCTTTCATCCCTTCTTCCTCTTGCCATGGTACCCCTAGATCTGTTGGTTTTATTTCAATATAGAAACAATCTTTAGAAATGTATCAAATATTGTCAGAAACATCTGATAAAGTAAACACAATGCACAACATATTTTATTTTAGACTCAAAACTGCCCAGATGTATTGTGGTTGTTTTTTGTTTTTTTTTTGGGAGGGGGGGGGACATTTTATGGGATACATGTAAATTTAGATAAAATTCTGAATAAAATTACTAAAAAAAAAAAAGACTTCCAGTGCTAGAAAAAAAAGTTAATCCCACACAAGTCAGACATGTAACAGGGTTAAAACATGTGGTAAATAATTGATTGAGTGTGGTGGTTGTGGCAATCTGTGCTTGGAGACAGGAGAACTAAGCACATGGACCCATTTTATTTGAACACAATATGTAACTAACTCAGCATGAGATAAAGAACTGACCCACATTTGTAACCAACTCAACAAAGTGAGATAAAGAACTGACCCACATTTGTAACCAACTCAACAAAGTGAGATAAAGAACTGACCCACATGTGTAACCAACTCAACAAAGTGAGATAAAGAACTGACCCACATTTGTAACCAACTCAACAAAGTGAGATAAAGAACTGACCCACATTTGTAACCAACTCAACAAAGTGAGATAAAGAACTGACCCACATGTGTAACCAACTCAACAAAGTGAGATAAAGAACTGACCCACATGTGTAACCAACTCAACAAAGTGAGATAAAGAACTGACCCACATTTGTAACCAACTCAACAAAGTGAGATAAAGAACTGACCCACATTTGTAACCAACTCAACAAAGTGAGATAAAGAACTGACCCACATTTGTAACCAACTCAACAAAGTGAGATAAAGAACTGACCCACATTTGTAACCAACTCAACAAAGTGAGATAAAGAACTGACCCACATTTGTAACCAACTCAACAAAGTGAGATAAAGAACTGACCCACATTTGTAACCAACTCAACAAAGTGAGATAAAGAACTGACCCACATTTGTAACCAACTCAACAAAGTGAGATAAAGAACTGACCCACATTTGTAACCAACTCAACAAAGTGAGATAAAGAACTGACCTACGACAACTTTCAAGAGCTGATCCCTGAGGGCCGTGATCTCATTGGTGGGCTGTGGGATGAGGGAGAGGGCGTAGGCTGACAGGGCAGCCAGGAACTTGTTCCCTGAAGCCTGTAGCTCCTCAGGACGGATGTACTTCAGTATGTACTGGCTGGCCTTGGCCATCTCATTCTCCATGCCAATCTTCTTGTCCTTGGACTGTTAAAGAGATTAACTCATTTGGGGCAATGTTGTTTTTTTATGAACTACTAATAACAATAAACATTTAACAATTTTTAGATCTATAACATAAATTTAATATTTTATAGCAGTGGCTGGCATTGCAGCACACACCACATGTATAGATTTTTTTTTTCTAAAGAAATTTAATGATTCAGGAAATAACTTAAAAGGAATGATCTACCCCTTGCCAATAAATAAATAAATAAACATATGTAAAGATATGACAAACTGTGCTGCAATGTGTACAGTGCAGTTACAATGAGCCTAGAATTATATGAGACTTACAGCTAGGGCAGCAGATGCCTCCATAACACTGAGAAACACGTACACTGTCAGGGCATGTCCTGATGCTGTACCAGACTGAGGGAAAAAATCATAAAGAATTATAAAAGTGTATTATTGGGAATGCTAAAGTTATGTATTATTGGGAATGCTAAAGTTATGTATTATTGGGTCTGCTAAAGTTGTGTATTATTGGGTCTGCTAAAGTTGTGTATTATTGGGTCTGCTAAAGTTGTGTATTATTGGGTCTGCTAAAGTTGTGTATTATTGGGTCTGCTAAAGTTGTGTATTATTGGGAATGCTATAGTTGTGTATTAATTATTATTGGGTCTGCTAAAGTTGTGTATTATTGGGTCTGCTAAAGTTGTGTATTATTGGGTATGCCAAAGTTTAGCTATCTCACTAATAGTTTTCTCACTGTTACAAATGTAGTGTTTTGATTCATTTAATTTACAACTTTGTGTCTGACCCAGGTCTTTGTGATAAAGTCTGTGACAAAAGTCTGACCAAAGTCTGTGTGACCAAAGTCTGACCAAAGTCTGTGACAAAAGTCTGTATGAACAAAGTCTGTGTGACCAAAGTCTGACCAAAGTCTGTGACAAAAGTCTGTCTGAGCTACCAACCTGCATCTCTGAGTGGAAGACCACCCCCAGTTCCTGGAACGAGCCATTGTTGCTCTGTCTGGCAGACAAGAACTGGACGCCACTGGACAAGACTTCAGGGTCAACACTGATAAACTCGGAGGCCTGGGAGAAGCTTCTCATCACAAACGCTGTCAGCCTGTTCACATTAGAGGTTCTTCATTAAACACATCACACTTTTAAAACTTTTACTTACACATATCACATTGTTCTACATAAAACACATCAAACTTTAAAAAAATAATTTCACACACACCCTATTAAAAAACTGTCAGTCCATCCACCCCCTAAAACATGTATACCCCATCTACTTAATAATCAATGTGTGTTAAAAGTTACCACAAGTCTTTCAAAAAAAAAATTCACTTTCGAAAATTACCTTTTGAAAATCCAAAGTGTGATGTCACACTTTATGAACTTCTCATTTCCCCTTCTAAATATACTATCACACAAATCTAAATCCCCCCCCTCTACCAAGAGTGTGAAGGTACTATATTTTTTTATTGCAAGTACATTCATTCTTTCAACTAAACAAAAACAGTATCATGTGCATTCACTCAAAATGCTTAGGGAAAAACAATTTTCTTGTGTACACTATCGACCTACACAGAACAAACACCTAAACCTACCAAAGTGTACATTCCCCATATAAACCTACCAAAATGTACATTCCCCATATAAAACCTACCAGTGTACATTCCCCATATAAAACCCACCAAAGTGCATTCCCCATATAAAACCTACCAAAATGTACATTCCCCATATAAAACCTACCACAGTGTACATTCCCCATATAAAACCTACCAAAGTGCATTCCCCATATAAAACCTACCAAAATGTACATTCCCCATATAAAACCTACCACAGTGTACATTCCCCATATAAAACCTACCAAAGTGCATTCCCCATATAAAACCTACCAAAGTGTACATTCCCCATATAAAACCTACCAAAATGTACATTCCCCATATAAAACCTACCACAGTGTACATTCCCCATATAAAACCTACCAAAGTGCATTCCCCATATAAAACCTACCAAAATGTACATTCCCCATATAAAACCTACCACAGTGTACATTCCCCATATAAAACCTACCAAAGTGCATTCCCCATATAAAACCTACCAAAGTGCATTCCCCATATTAAACCTACCAAGGTGTACATTCCCCATATAAAACCTACCAAAGTGCATTCCCCATATAAAACCTACCAAAGTGCATTCCCCATATTAAACCTACCAAGGTGTACATTCCCCATATAAAACCTACCACAGTGTACATTCCCCATATAAAACCTACCAAAGTGCATTCCCCATATAAAACCTACCACAGTGCACATTCCCCATATAAAACCTACCAAAGTGCATTCCCCATATAAAACCTACCAAAGTGCATTCCCCATATAAAACCTACCAAGGTGTACATTCCCCATATAAAACCTACCACAGTGTACATTCCCCATATAAAACCTACCAAAGTGCATTCCCCATATAAAACCTACCAAAGTGTACATTCCCCATATAAAACCTACCAAAATGTACATTCCCCATATAAAACCTACCAAAGTGCATTCCCCATATAAAACCTACCAAAGTGCATTCCCCATATAAAACCTACAAAAATGTACATTCCCCATATAAAACCTACCACAGTGTACATTCCCCATATAAAACCTACCAAAGTGCATTCCCCATATAAAACCTACCAAAGTGCATTCCCCATATTAAACCTACCAAGGTGTACATTCCCCATATAAAACCTACCACAGTGTACATTCCCCATATAAAACCTACCAAAGTGCATTCCCCATATAAAACCTACCACAGTGTACATTCCCCATATAAAACCTACCAAAGTGCATTCCCCATATAAAACCTACCAAAGTGCATTCCCCATATAAAACCTACCAAAATGTACATTCCCCATATAAAACCTACCACAGTGTACATTCCCCATATAAAACCTACCAAAGTGCATTCCCCATATAAAACCTACCAAAGTGCATTCCCCATATTAAACCTACCAAGGTGTACATTCCCCATATAAAACCTACCACAGTGTACATTCCCCATATAAAACCTACCAAAGTGCATTCCCCATATAAAACCTACCAGTGTACATTCCCCATATAAAACCTACCAAAGTGCATTCCCCATATAAAACCTACCAAAGTGCATTCCCCATATAAAACCTACCAAGGTGTACATTCCCATATAAAACCTACCAAAGTGCATTCCCCATATAAAACCTATCAAGGTGTACATTCCCCATATAAAACCTACCAAGGTGTACATTCCCCATATAAAACCTACCAAGGTGTACATTCCACATATGAAACCTACCAAAGTGTACATTCCACATATGAAACCTACCAAGTACTTCCAAAGCTGGATCCTGACCCTTTCTCCCCCCAAGCACTGTAGGATCCATCTTTGTGTCTGTAGTTTTCTATTTGTCTCTGATAACCTGGAAACATTTATCAAAGACACTAATAATTCTTTAATTATCCATTCATAAAGAGCTCAACACTTTAACTGCAATGGAGTTACCTAGGGAAAACAATAGGTGAAACAAAATATAGGTAAAATAAAGTGGGAGTGATCTCCCCTAAACTTTCTGGAATATTCTTACATAACACTACGGGAGATGGCAACTCAGGAAATAGACAAGATTTTTAATCAGTTTTTACATACATAAACTTTATTAAAAAAAAGAATAGAATCTTGTAGAAAAAAGAATTGCACACCAAGTGAACGGCAAACAATTTGTGTTTAATAGTGTGGGAAGAAAACTGACTGACCTACATACATGAGAGCAACATGAATGACCTACATACAGGTAAGTGACCTGATTGACCTACACACAGGTAGATGACCTATCTGATCTACATAATAAGTGATTATATTGACCTACATACAGGTAAGTAATCTGACTGACATGCATAATAAGTGACTTGAAAGACCTTCAAACAAGTAAGTGACCAAACTTACCTACATATTAAGTAACCTACATACAGGTAAGTAACCTGACTGACTTACAGGTAAATGACCTGACTGACCTACTTACAGAGGGACCTGACTGACCTACATAGAGGTAAGTGACATGACTGACCTACTTACAGGTAAGTGACCTGACTGACCTAGATACTAAGTGACCTGACTGACCCACATACAGGTACGTGACATGACTGACCTATCTTCATGTTCTGTGTGAGCTTAAGTTCCGTCTGCTCCAGTCCCTGCTGCCCTGTCCTCCTGATGTACTTGAGACCAAAGATGTTGGGCACTGTTGTGATCATGTTCTGCTCCCCACAGCCAAAGGGCACGGTCACCAGACGGTCCAAGCCAGACAAAGCCTGACCAAATATATCCCCTGAGAAAGTTTGTAAGATGTTAAATTCTAAAGGAAAATAGCATTACAAATTAATTAGTTTAAAATATCATAACAATTAATTACTTTTTAGAGCAAAACAAAACAGAGCTCATAATGTATTTTTAGAAAGTAAATTCTAAAGTAAAGTTAGTAAAGATTAATTACACATGTGACTTTAAAAAATGATAAATAGTGAGCTAGTTAATAAAGAAAAATTACCATTCTAAGATCTGATGAACAGTACTATACTATAATCTATGAAAACTGACCAGTACTAAAATGTATGGAAACTGACCAGGACTAAAATGTATAGAAACTGACCAGTACTAAAAATCAATGGAAACTGACCAGTACTAAAAATCTATGTAAACTAACCAGCACTAAAATCTATGGAAACAAACAATTACTAAAATCTATGGAAACTGACCAGCACTAAAATCTATGGAAACTGACCAGCACTAAAATCTATGGAAACAAACAATTACTAAAATCTATGGAAACTGACCAGCACTAAAATCTATGGAAACTGACCAGCACTAAAATCTATGGAAACAAACAATTACTAAAATCTATGGAAACTGACCAGGACTATAATGTATAGAAACTGACCTGTTCTAAAAATCTATGTAAACTGACCAGCACTAAACTGTAATAACCAGTTCTAAAAAGTACTGACCAGCACTAAACTGTAGTAACCAGTTCTAAAAAGTACTGACCAGCACTAAACTGTAGTAACCAGTTCTAAAAAGTACTGACCAGCACTAAACTGTAGTAACCAGTTCTAAAAAGTACTGACCAGCACTAAACTGTAGTAACCAGTTCTAAAAAGTACTGACCAGTAACCAGTTCTAAAAAATACTGACCAGCACTAAACTGTAGTAACCAGTTCTAAAAAGTACTGACCAGTAACCAGTTCTAAAAAATACTGACCAGTACTAAACTGTAGTAACCAGTTCTAAAAAGTACTGACCAGCACTAAACTGTAGTAACCAGTTCTAAAAAGTACTGACCAGTAATTTTAACCTCCACCCTCTTGGAGTCTGGCACAATCTTCTCATGTGGCCAGTTGATGTGGAACGTGTCATTGAGGCTGTCCCCAGAGCTGACTATTAGAACCTTGGTTAAGGCCCTTGATCTCTCCTCTCCTTCAGGCTAAGGACAGGGAAACATGATTTTAGTTAAGGACAGAGAATTAGGAATTTAGTTAGGGACAGGGAAACATGATTTTAGTAAAGGACAGGGAATTATGAATTTAGTCAGGGACAGGGAAACATGATTTTTAGTAAAGGACAGGGCATTATGAATTTAGTCAGGGACAGGGAAACATGACTTTTAGTTAGTGAAGTAAATATTTTTAAAGCGATAAAAAATGTGTCATTACACCATTTACGTTAAGGAAACAAAGGCGGCTAGGGATAGTGCTGACCACACTATCCCTTCATATACTGAGGTCTATGAATCAGGTGGACTCTACTTCATCTTCCCCATGTGCCTGCGCACAAACAAGTAGAAGACACCATCTAATACCTCAAAAATAAAAAATAAAGCACCAAGGTGTTGTTGTAGAGTGAATTATTTTAATCGGATAAAAAAAATGAAGTGTCATAGTTCCACAGTAACACCAGGACATAGCAGATAGAGACAGTTTAAAAGGTGTATTCAGGGTTCTACACCAAAATATTTCTATAGTGGTGACCACTACAGAACCAAGATATTGACAACCCCAGCAATCAACACAACATGATATGATGAAGACTTTTTTGAAAACTATTTAGTTTTTACCTTTAAAAGTAAAATATTGGCAATGGCTTTGCAAGTTAGCTAACCTATAAGATAGCTTTATTTTAAAAATTAAGTTAAAAAAAAAAAACCAATAGATTTAATAGTTGTGAGGTCACCTTAACGAGCAGCTTCCTGATGACTTCATCTTGCTGCCCATCAGCCTCATCTGTTGCTTTGACATGCAGGTCCATCTGTCCAACTCTTGTGGCATTCAGCTTGTATTCCACACTGGCGGCTTGGTTGGCCTGCATCTAACATAGTACATCAAGTTTACACCAATATCTAACATAGAACATCAAGTTTAGACCAACATTTAACATAGCACATAAAGTTTAGATCAACATCTAACATAGCACATCAAGTTTAGAACAACATCTAACATAGCACATCAAGTTTAGACAAACATCAACATAGCACATCAAGTTTACTATAGACCAACATCTAACATAGCACATCAAGTTCAGACCAACATCTAACATAGCACATCAAGTTTAGACCCACATCAACATAGCACATCAAGTTTACTATAGACCAACATCTAACATAGCACATCAAGTTTAGAACAACATCTAACATAGTAAATCAAGTTTAGAACAACATCTAACATAGTAAATCAAGTTTAGAACAACATCTAACATAGAACATCAAGTTTAGAACAACATCTAACATAGAACATCAAGTTTAGAACAACATCTAACATAGTAAATCAAGTTTAGAACAACATCTAACATAGTAAATCAAGTTTAGAACAACATCTAACATAGAACATCAAGTTTAGAACAACATCTAACATAGAACATCAAGTTTAGAACAACATCTAACATAGAACATCAAGTTTAGATCAACATCTAACATTGAACATCAAGTTTAGAACAACATCTAACATAGCACATTAAGTTTACTATAGACCAACATCTAACATAGCACATCAAGTTTTGACCAACATCTAACATAACACATCAAGTTTAGAACAACATCTAACATAGTAAATCAAGTTTAGAACAACATCTAACATAGTAAATCAAGTTTAGAACAACATCTAACATAGAACATCAAGTTTAGAACAACATCTAACATAGAACATCAAGTTTAGATCAACATCTTACATAGAACATCAAGTTCAGATCATCATCTAACATAGCACATCAAGTTTACTATAGACCAACATCTAACATAGAACATCAAGTTTAGACCAACATTTAACATAGAACATCAAGTTTAGAACAACATCTAACATAGAACATCAAGTTTAGACCAACATCTAACATAGAACATCAAGTTTAGAACAACATCTAACATAGCACATCAAGTTTACTGTAGACCAACATCTAACATAGCACATCAAGTTTACTATAGACCAACATCTAACATAGCACATCAAGTTTAGACCAACATCTAACATAGCACATTAAGTTTACTATAGACCAACATCTAACATAGCACATTAAGTTTAGACCAACATCTAACATAGCACATTAAGTTTAGAACAACATCTAACATAGCACATCAAGTTTAGACCAACATCTAACATAGCACATTAAGTTTAGAACAACATCTAACATAGCACATCAAGTTTAGACCAACATCTAACATAGCACATTAAGTTTACTATAGACCAACATCTAACATAGCACATTAAGTTTAGACCAACATCTAACATAGCACATTAAGTTTAGAACAACATCTAACATAGCACATCAAGTTTAGACCAACATCTAACATAGCACATTAAGTTTAGAACAACATCTAACATAGCACATCAAGTTTAGACCAACATCTAACATAGCACATTAAGTTTAGAACAACATCTAACATAGCACATCAAGTTTAGACCAACATCTAACATAGCACATCAACTTTAGATCAACATCTATTATAGCACATCAAGTTTACTATAGACCAACATCTAACATAGCAAATCAAGTTTAGATCAACATCTAACATAGCACATCAAGTTTACTATAGACCAACATCTAACAAATGACATTAAAATATAATTATAAATATAAAGCTATAAAAAGATTTTAGGAACTCGAGATTAACATTTGAATAGAAATATTTATTAATAGCAACCAATCCAGAAGGTACTTACAGAGACAGGTTTTTCATACCATCCATTGTTTTCCTCTGCACCATCAACAGAAAACTGGTCACTCCTAGCCAAAGCTACAACAGCCTAGGATCAGAACATATGCCATTACTTGACAAGTTAAATGTACTGAAACTATGAAGACATAAAATGTATGAGCTATTCTTTGCTGGAATGAAAGGAATACATTAACATAGGTTTAAATGTGAAATAAAATCACTTGTTGATGTCATTTTGATCGGGTTACTTTCTGACTTTACTATACTTAGCTCAATATTTGCTTAGGTTGTGTAAGATAAATCAATCAAAAGTTGACATGTCTCATAGTATGAGTCAGGATGTGTACATGATGTATCTCATAGTATGAGCAAGGATGTGTCTCACAGTATGAGCCATGATGTGTACATGATGTGTCTCATAGTATGAGCAAGGATTGTCTCATAGTATGAGCCAGGATGTGTCTCATAGTATGAGCAAGGATTGTCTCATAGTATGAGCCAGGATGTGTCTCATAGTATGAGCCATGATGTGTCTCATAGTATGAGCCATGATGTGTCTCATAGTATGAGCCATGATGCGTACATGATGTATCTCATAGTATGAGCAAGGATGTGTACATGATGTGTCTCATAGTATGAGCCAGGATGTGTCTCATAGTATGAGCAAGGATGTGTCTCATACTATGAGCCATTATGTGCCTCATAGCATGAGCCATGATGTGTCTCATAGTATGAGCCATGATGTATCTCATAGTATGAGCCAGGATATGAGTATATGCAGCCAATAGACTCACATTAACATTCTGGTTCCTGTAGTTAAAGACAGTTATCTTGAGGATAAATATCTCCCCTCTCTTGATGGAGTAGGGCAGGTTCATAGACAGGAAAAACAGTTGAAAGGCTGTCAGCTGGAACAAGACAACAACTGTCAAAGTACTGTTAAGGTTTAAATACTGTAACTAATACAAAAATCTTGTTTAAGTACTGGGGTTAAATACTGTAACTAATACGAAAACCTTGTTTAAGTACTGGGGTTAAATACTGTAACTACTATAAAAATCTGATGTTAAAGGACTGTTTGGGGTTAAATACTGTAACTAATACAAAAATCTTGTTTAAGTACTGGGGTTAAATACTGTAACTAATACAAAAATCTGATGTTAAAGGACTGTTTGGGGTTAAATACTGTAACTAATACAAAAATCTTGTTTAAGTACTGGGGTTAAATACTGTAACTAATACAAAAATCTTGTTAAAGAACTGTTTGGGGTTAAATACTGTAACTAATACCTTATGTTAAAGGACTGTTTGAGATTAAATACTATACTGTAACAAATACAAAAATCTTATGTTAAAGAACAATTCTTTGTAATTACTTGGATTAATTTAAAAAATTAAGAATAAAAATTAACGCATTTGACGGGGAAAAAAATATGAAAGAATAGGTGTTTATATTTAATGGTAAAAAATATATGTCAAACAGTGAATCATGTTGAAAGTGTGAACAAAAAACAGCTATAAAATGCAAGAGTGAAATACTGACAACTGTAAAGAAAAAAATGTCTATAAACGCCAACACTATTCAGGCAAATTGGAGTGATGACACATCTGGTTGAGCCCTGCAAGGCCAACACTATTCAGGCAAATTGGAGTGAAGACATATCTGGTTGAGCCCTACCTCAAAGGGTTTCTCAGTGACAGCCAGCCCTTCCCTGTTGATGGCAAAGGCAGAGACCATCCAGCTAGTGATGGTATCAGGGAGGGTAACTCTTGTCCTCATCTTCCCTTGCATGCTGGTGGGCATTAGAATAGCCAGGGTTAAATATTTTTTTAATTGCTTGTAGAAAATTTAATTAATTAATATTTAATCATTGGTAAAAAAAAGTATTTTAATACCCTTAAGTTAATATATTTATTTTAATACCCTTAAGTTAATATATTTATTTTACTTTGATTAAAAAAAAACTAGCACTTACCTCAATTCAAAAACAAGAAACTAACATTTACAAGATACACAAATTAAAACCTAACCTTTACCTTGATACATGAACTAAAACCTAACATTTACATTGACACAAGTTAAAACCTAACATTTACCTTGACACAAACTAAAACCTAATATTTACCTTGACACAAATTAAAACCTAACATTTACCAAGATACACAAACTAAAACCTAACATTTACCAAGACACATAAATTAAAACCTAACATTTACCTTGACACAAAATAAAACCTAACATTTACCTAAACACAAACTAAAACCTAACATTTACTTTGACACAAATTAAAACCTAACATTTACCAAGATACACAAATTAAAACCTAACATTTACCAAGATACACAAACTAAAACCTAACATTTACCAAGATACACAAATTAAAACCTAACAATTACCTTGACACACAAACTAAAACCTAACATTTACCTTGAAACAAACTAAAACCTAACATTTACCTTGACACAAATTAAAACCTAAAATTTACCTTGACTCAAACTAAAACCTAACATTTACCTTGACACACAAATTAAAACCTAATATTTACCAAGATACACAAACTAAAATCTAATATTTACCAAGATACACAAATTAAAACCTAACATTTTCCAAGATACACAAATTAAAACCTAACATTTACCTTGACACAAACTAAAACCTAACATTTACCTTGACACACAAATTAAAACCTAACATTTACATTGACACAAACTAAAACCTAATATTTACCTTGACACAAATTAAAACCTAACATTTACCTAGATACACAAACTAAAACCTAACATTTACCTTGACACAAACTAAAACCTAACATTTACCTTGACACAAATTAAAACCTAACATTTACCTTGACACAAATTAAAACCTAACATTTACATTGACACAAACTAAAACCTAACATTTACCTTGTTTGCCCACTGCCCCACAGCCAAGTGTCAGGAAATTCTTTACGTATTCTTGGTGCTTCTATTACTTTGTACTGGTCATCTTTAGCCATAATTGGAGGTTTAGCAGCCGCTACATCTTGAACATTTTCTGTAGGTAGAAAGTTAGCACATTAAAAGTATGAAACAAGAGTGTTTGAAACTTTTGAGAAAATGAAATCTTTTATTTTACAAGCTTTCAGTACTAATTTTAACAAAAACATTTTTATATTTATTAGATAATTTACTTTAGATTAGCAGTTAAGCTTTGAATTAAACAACATTCTTTAAAAAGAAATTATATGAAATATTAGGTTAATACTTTAAATATAACTTTTTTCTATCTTTTTTTAAAAAAAAAAAAGGGTATTATTGATCAACAATTTTAAATCATGCTAGCTGCATTACAATATATGAAGCAATAAAGCAAAGCATAACTAAATAAACTGAACAGCAACATATAAAAATTTAAAAACCAATAAGGATAAAAATTCAAATTATAAGAATTTAAAATATGTCAGCCTTAATAAAACAGTCAAACTTTTAAAACATTTGTTTTAAAGCTTATTAAAATGATTATCATATTGTTGAAACTACTTATTATTTATATTTATAAATATATATACAAATATATCTAAATTTCTAAATTGCATATAAGTACATGTAAAAATGATTTGTCTATAGCTCAAAATGGGTAAAAATGGGATGCTTTCAGCCAGTGTGGCATCAAAATGACCAATGAAAAAACAGCCCTGACATAAAAGCCCTGTCAAATGGACCCCGTCAAAAGGACCAGCGACATATGGAGCCTGTCATATAGGCTCCAGACAAATAAGCTCCCATTATATAGGCTCATGACAAAAGGACTTCACTCAATAAGGCTCCCGACAAAGAGGCTCCTGACATATAATCTCCCATCGCTTAGCTTCTCTTCTCGGCAAAACAGCTCCCGTCATTATGACTCCCAACAAATAGGCTCCTGTCTATTTGGCTCCTGACAAAAGGACCCCTGACAATACGGTTTCCATAGAGACTTACACTCCTGATGAAACGTCCTCATTGAATATGCCACCTGCCAGTGGGACCCCTTCATCAATATTCTTTAGAGTTAGCTTATCCAACACTCTTATGTAATACAACGTATGCATCTCTTGTTGGGCAGGCCTTATTTTTATAATAGTTTATCTATTATAAAATATAGCATGTTTTAATTTAAGGGTCATCTATATATGACTTCCATAAGTGCGTCGGTTATAGGCTGTTCCAACTCTGTGTGTGGGGAGAGGGGTCCACACTGTACATTCCTTCCTGCAGTATGCTTGTAGGTTATCAAAACAAAATGTGGTTATCCTGTAAATATCATTTACACTTCTGTGCTCGTTTTTAAGCAACAGATCTTTACTGTTGTAAATTAAACATTATCAAAATTTAAAAATTGGTGGAATTTAGCTGTTAAGGGCTTGATTTTCATTCAGGCATTTAAAAAGAGGTTACAGGGGTAGTGGGGGTAGGACAAAATGGTTACTTTATGCCAATAGCAGTCATACCATTCATTTGTCTGGAGCCAATATGTCGGGAGTCATTTTGTCGGAAGCCAATATGTCGTGAGCCCATTTGTCGGGAGCCCATTTGTTGGGAGCCCTTATGTCGGGAGCCAATACGTCCGGAGCCTATTTGTTGGGAGACAATATATCGGGAGCCTAAATGTCGGGAGCTTATAAGCCGTGAGTCAATACGTGATCTTATTTGACTGGAACCAGTAAGTTGGGGTCATTTTGACTGGGTCGTTTTGTCAGGGGTTGATTTTATGGGGTTATATTAAACGAGGCTGTTTTGACGGAGCCGTTTTTATCCCGGGCCATTTAGACAGTGCACCCTTTCAGCCAAATCTTAGAATGGCAAAATTTGCTGTATTAACAATGTGCTTACTTTTTCTTGATATTCTGATCTGGCTGGCCATTTGCAAGATGGCATAGGATGTTTAGCCAAAGTTGAAATTCCGCTTTTTTAAATTGAATATAAATTATAATAATAATTAACAATAATGATGCCTGTTTCATACTCCTTATCAATCAAAGTTCCAAACAACCCACCAGCAGAAGAAAGTAAGGCAGTTTGAATCATCTTCTAATCTCTGTAACCACAAGTTGCCAGATAAACTTTGACAACTCTTAAAATCACACAATTGTTGTTTTTAGATTTGCTCCTCACAATGTAGTACAATAGTGTAGCCTTGACTGCTGGGAAGATGCTATGGTTTGTACAGATTTTACTTCTGTGCCCACAATTCAGTACCCATCCCTAACCTAGAAGTAAACAATGTACCACTTGCCAGATAATTCTTGCAACAGAACATTCAACTTTGGCCAAAGAGACATGGCTGACCAAAGCAACTTACAGATAAATAATTCCAAATACATCAGACTTTGGCCGGACCTGTCAGCCAAAGTGGGAACTGGCCAGCCATTTTCAGAGAAAATAAATCTCATATATTCTTTTTTATTAAAATACCATAGATCCACATTAGGATCTTGATCCCAGAATTGCTTCTAAATAAAATCTAACTAAGGCTAAAAATTTTAATTGTAAAATTCATTAAAAATTTTATAACATTAAAACAACTGTGATCATAAACTGTCAACAAAAATTTGAAAAAGATCCCAATGGAAATGAAAGAGGAGTAGTTAACATAAGGTTGTATAACAAAAATCACCAGACTCATCATTAAGGACAGAAGCCATACGGATTGGTAGTTCTAACAATGGTTCTTCAGCATGAATACTAACATTGTAAGTGAAATCTACCAGACCAAGGCTCTGAAATCATGCAAAGTGAACATCAGCATAGTGCAGCAATATGAACATTGTAAGTGAAATCTACCAGACCAAGGCTCTGAAATCATGCAAAGTAAACATCAGCATAGTGCAGCAATATGAACATTGTAAGTGAAATCTACCAGACCAAGGCTCTGAAATCATACAAAAAACATCAGCATAGTGCAGCAATATGAACATTGTAAGTGAAATCTACCAGACCAAGGCTCTGAAATCATGCAAAGTGAACATCAGCATAGTGCAGCAATATGAACATTGTAAGTGAAATCTACCAGACCAAGGCTCTGAAATCATGCAAAGTGAACATCAGCATAGTGCAGCAATATGAACATTGTAAGTGAAATCTACCAGACCAAGGCTCTGAAATCATGCAAAGTGAACATCAGCATAGTGCAGCAATATGAACATTGTAAGTGAAATCTACCAGACCAAGGCTCTGAAATCATGCAAAGTAAACATCAGCATAGTGCAGCAATATGAACATTGTAAGTGAAATCTACCAGACCAAGGCTCTGAAATCATGCAAAGTGAACATCAGCATAGTGCAGCAATATGAACATTGTAAGTGAAATCTACCAGACCAAGGCTCTGAAATCATGCAAAGGGAACATCAGCATAGTGCAGCAATTTGAACATTGTAAGTGAAATCTACCAGACCAAGGCTCTGAAATCATGCAAAGTGAACATCAGCATAGTGCAGCAATATGAACATTGTAAGTGAAATCTACCAGACCAAGGCTCTGAAATCATGCAAAGGGAACATCAGCATAGTGCAGCAATATAAACATTATAAGTGAAATCTACCAGACCAAGGCTCTGAAATCATGCAAAGGGAACATCAGCATAGTGCAGCAATATGAACATTGTAAGTGAAATCTACCAGACCAAGGCTCTGAAATCATGCAAAGGGAACATCAGCATAGTGCAGCAATATGAACATTGTAAGTGAAATCTACCAGACCAAGGCTCTGAAATCATGCAAGGGAACATCAGCATAGTGCAGCAATATGAACATTATAAGTGAAATCTACCAAACCAAGGCTCTGAAATCATGCAAAGGGAACATCAGCATAGTGCAGCAATATAAACATTATAAGTGAAATCTACCAAACCAAGGCTCTGAAATCATGCAAGGGAACATCAGCATAGTGCAGCAATATGAACATTGTAAGTGAAATCTACCAGACCAAGGCTCTGAAATCATGCAAAGGGAACATCAGCATAGTTCAGCATCAACACTAGCATACAAGCACAAGCTGATGTATGGATTTTTTAAAATGCTAGTAGCACTCTCATTGACAAATTAATAGCTGCTAAATAATTGGTATATACAAGCACTTTAAAAAAAAATTGCAATGAGGGAGTGGGGGGGGGGGGGGGGAAGGAGACACATAGGGACAATAAGTACTATGTAGGGCTGCTGCTTTAAATGCAAGACATTACACCATTTCTTTCTAAATAACTAACAGATTAGAAGAGTTGATTTAACACAGAGTGACAATCTGTACGCCTGATAGTTATAAAATCAAGCAATTATACCAATACTTTCTAGTATTATTAGAACCACAATTAGTAGGATGGCTCAGCTATAATGTCTAAAGAATTTCTACACAGATATAAAGATATATATATATTTGAGAGACTATAACAGATACAGCTAAGTCAAAGATATACTAAATCTACCTAGAGGCATAGGGAGGGCGGGGCGAAAGGGTGTGGGCCCCACAAAGGTGACACCATTTAGGGGGGTGACATCAAGGTAAAAAAATTTGAAAAATATACTGAAGAAAAATATAACAGATACAGCAAACTCAAAGATATCCTACATCTACCTCAACTGTTACAGAGGTTTAGAAATGAGTCTTTCAGCATCTAAATTTTAAACTAAAGCTTGATGACAGCAGTGGATACAGTATACCAGCTGCGGCCATTGTGTAGGTTTATTCAGGCTGCCTCATACAAGTCTTCTAGGATGAGTTTGAGCATTTTTTTTTAAATCATGACAGACATTTACAAATGCTAAGCGATGCTAACAGCAGAGAGCTGAGAAAGCTAAGACAAGGCTCATAATGCTAAATTTTTATTACATTTTTTTTTATCTTTCTAGATTCATTTTTTAAAAAAATCTTCAATCAAACTTCTAAATTATATGTAAAAAGATATCCATTTGAAATAAAAGAAAACATTTCTTGTTACTTTAATGCCATTTTTTTAAAGTAAATAATAGAAGACAGGCAATTTTAAAGTTATTATTCACAATCTTGTAACTAAGCAAGCAAACTCTAGCATGATACAAATTGGTACAACCCTAACCACAAAACTTTTCAATTAAGAACAGAAAATGATTGAAAGCTCAGCAAATGTGAGGAGATATTATTTTTCACATTTCTGGTATTGGTTCTAGGAAAATTCTTTCTTTTTGCCAATTAGAATGTCTACTTTTTAAAAATTTTAAATATGATTTTCTTTAAATTGTAGATTATCAAGTCAAGATTTGTTATTTAAAATTTCTACTAGATGCTTATAATTTAAAGTGACTATCCAGAAACTTCTTATGATAAGAAAATGTTTAAGGATTAGTAATTGAAAAAACAATAACAAACAATTAGGTAGGTAAGCTCAATGGAAAAATGACAAGATTTTAAAACATGCATATTGCCTTTTGACCCACCTCCTAATCTGACTAATTTAAGTTTGTTGCGGAATTTATTAATTTTATCTTTCTTTCTCTGCACAGTAACAGGCGTAAGCCAAGTGATGGTTATACCCTGAAACAGAGAGATATCATACACTATAAACAGAGGGATACACTATAAACATAGGATCCACATTAGCATAACTTGAATGAAATGACTTGACTAGTTCATGGTTGCTTACTCCAAAGGTCCCAAGTTTGAATCGGGGGGGGGGGGGGGGGGCAGATGAAGCTTACAGGCAGCATAGCAGATTGTTCTTGTGTGGGCAAAACTTATAGAAGTGAATCCAGAAAATAAAGTTGGCTAAGTTGGAGTCAACAAGTGGGCATCACATGCTTACAAGGTACTACTTAACTGTGTATGGCAGTGAATGCTGGGAAGTAACAACCAACAGGTCACTAAATTCTTTCCAAACTAAGTGCCTCCTAAAGATAAAAAGGCCCTACACCACCTATATATATATAATTCTCTTCTTGGAGACCATAGAAAACACCAAGCTGTAAGCGCGCCTAGCAGCCCCCTCTCTTCCTCTCTAAGCATATTGCTACAACCCCCACCCTTACATGGTCTGGTGAGCTGTGGTTCACGCTAAATGTTTACAATGGTAGAGCCGGGTTTAGTGACGCTATTAGGGGCAGATAATTTAGTTTAAAACGATTTCAAACTTAGGGGAGGTAACTAAGAGGAGGCTGCTTTCATGGGGAGGGGGGGGGTAGTGGTTCGGGGAAAGGAGGGTTTTAGTGTTTTAAAGCAAATATTTTCAGTGGCAGCATTGGTACTGTCAAATCCACAAATTATGAATTACTGAAAAGTAGAAAATAAAACAACTAAATAGCGGCGTATGATATGCCGCGGGTCGGCTCGTCTCTAATAATAGAATACTTGGAGAAATGGAAGCAGTTTCTGAAATAATCAAACCAAGATGGCTCTGGAAGGGGCACACTTGAAGAATGAATCCAAATGATATCACGAGAATGGAGCTTAACTGGAAGCTTCAAGGAAAAAGAAAACAGGCAAGGCCAAGGGAAATGTGCAGGTACACAGCAAAAAAACAACTGTCTAAAACAGGACTATCTTGGAAAATTGTTAGACTAAAACAGGACTATCTTGGAAAATTGTTAGACTAAAACAGGACTATCTTGGAAAATTGTTAGACTAAAACAGGACTATCTTGGAAAATTGTTAGACTAAAACAGGACTATCTTGGAAAATTGTTAGACTAAAACAGGACTATCTTGGAAAATTGTTAGACTAAAACAGGACTATTTTGGAAAATTGTTAGACTAAAACAGGACTATCTTGGAAAATTGTTAGACTAAAACAGGACTATCTTGGAAAATTGTTAGGCGCCAGAGTTAAGAAAACAAGGCGCAGATGGATGGGACAAGGCATATCATAGAGTACACAAGCATCAAGAAACAGGGAAATCCAAAAACCATAGGAGAAAACAATTGGAAAAGACATGTAAATTATGGGAAATAGTTGGAAAGAAATTATGGAAGAAAAAGAACAGGAAGGATGGAAGGGCATTGCGTATTTCCTATAAGCTCTGCAAAGAAGAAGTTGTAGACCTAGATAATATGCTTTTGGTTGCTAGGGGTCTGACTACAGCTAAACTATTGATTTTTGTGAATATTCTCTTCAGCTATATTGTGAATAGTTTTAGAAGTAGACATTCATGACAAAAAAAAGTGAACTTTCCTTGAATTATTGCCGCAACAATATTACAATTTTATTATTTGCAGAAGTGTGCAAGAAATTCAAAGCATTTGTGTACATATTCTCTTCTCTATTTTGTTAATACTTTAAGCTGTCTTGGCTAAAAGCCAAAACTATTTGATAAACTAAACAGGCTAATAGGGATAATAGTTATTTTTCTGTTTTTCCAAAACATACTGCTTAATGGTTTAGAAATTCCCGATCTAGGGCGACCGCCGGTTCTTAAATCATGAGCTGACAATCTCTTTCTCACAGGGAAAGGTGTTAGCCAAGTGATGGCTAAATCCTGAAACAAAGAGATACATGGCCAAGATAATAATTTCTCTCCACAGTGACAGGTATACCAGTGATGGCTAAATCCTGAAACAAAGAGATACATGGCCCAGATAATAATTTCTCTCCACAGTGACAGGTATACCAGTGATGGCTAAACCCTGAAACAAAGAGAAACATGGCCAAGATAATAATTTCTCTCCACAGTGACAGGTATACCAGTGATGGCTAAATCCTGAAACAAAGAGATACATGGCCAAGATAATAATTTCTCTCCACAGTGACAGGTATACCAGTGATGGCTAAATCCTGAAACAAAGAGATACATGGCCAAGATAATAATTTCTCTCCACAGTGACAGGTATACCAGTGATGGCTAAATCCTGAAACAAAGAGATACATGGCCAAGATAATAATTTCTCTCCACAGTGACAGGTATACCAGTGATGGCTAAATCCTGAAACAAAGAGATACATGGCCAAGATAATAATTTCTCTCCACAGTGACAGGTATACCAGTGATGGCTAAATCCTGAAACAAAGAGATACATGGCCAAGATAATAATTTCTCTCCACAGTGACAGGTATACCAGTGATGGCTAAATCCTGAAACAAAGAGATACATCGCCAAGATAATAATTTCTCTCCACAGTGACAGGTATACCAGTGATGGCTAAACCCTGAAACAGAGGCATAGAGTAAAAATCAGATCTAAATTAGCATAATGACTAGCTTGTGGTTGCTAGTCCCAAGTTTGATGCAAGGGCAGATGAGACTTGTAAGAGGAGACAGCAAAGCATGTCAGAATCATCAAAGTCAAACAGCTGCTGCCTTGCTCGGCATTGCAGATTGTTCTGAGGTTGACTATGGAAGTGAATTCTGAAAAGAACAGGCCATATGGTGTATACCATGTTGACATGTAAGATTACATTGCAATTAAAAGCACAGAATGGACATGGTTATAGATATCTCATGTTCTTGTCAGACATGGTTATAGTTATCTCAAAAGTCTTGTCAGACATGGTTAGATTAATGATATCTCAAAAGTCTTGTCAGACATGGTTAGATTAATGATATCTCAAAAGTCTTGTCAGACATGGTTAGATTAATGATATCTCAAAAGTCTTGTCAGACATGGTTAGATTAATGATATCTCAAAAGTCTTGTCAGACATAGTTTTATTGGTGATATCTCAAAAGTCTTGTTAAACGTGGTTATAGATAATCTCAAAAATATGCTTTAAGAGATTATGATGTAAAATTATCAAATTCTGAAGTTTTTTGAGAAATTGGAAATAAAGTACCCCTTTTTGTTTTGGAAAATTGCTCAAAAGTTGTTAGAAATATATGTACATGTATACATATTTAGGAGATAAATTATTAATATTATGGATACAAATTGTATGTCCGTTTACGTAGTAAAATACAGGGTATGAAAGAAACAAAATAATTAATATGTGAAAGAAAACCTTTAAAGCAGGAAGAAAAAATAAGGCTGTCTTTAAATATTTGTTTAAGAACAGTTGCATTATGATCACAGGTGTAAAAAAAGCCAAAAGTTCTAAAAGCCTAGATTTAAAAAAAAAGCATTTTAAAGCATAAAACTAGCTGTCAAAGCATTCCAAATTTGTAACAGTAGCACAGTGCGGAATGAATGCAAAAGGTAAGCAAAGCTGAAGCAAATAGATTAGATAGCAATAAAAAAGCTTTTATATTTATACATGTACATCTATAAATACATTGTATCTCTAGATATAAAACAATCACAAAGGGCTATAGGCAATCACACACAGGCAGCACAGAAAACCTCCAAAGCTAAACTTTACAAGTTCATTTTTCTTGTTTTTTTTTTTTAATTTGTTAAACAATTATACTTTATTCAACAATTAATATTAAGCTTTAACATTTTCAAAGCTTATAATGGAGGTTTAGAAATATTACATTCTACAGTTTAGTTCCTAAAAACTAAAACAATATTAAGCATGTGATATTAGATAAAGAAAATTTTTAAAATTTACTATTGAAAACCACACCACGCATGGGTTCCACGGCACCATCGAATAGCATTAAAAAATCTCTTCTTTGGGCAACATAAGCTGTTGTCAATTCACTGATGGCTATACTCTAGAAGAGAAAGACACAAAGAAGGCTACTAGAATCTACATGGACCCTATATTTTTATTGTCATTTTTATGGTTTACATAAAAGGTTAAAATAAAATAAATTTATTCTATTTGATTTAATAAAACAAGTACAAAAATCTTTACGATAATAAGCTTTGGAATGCACTGAAAACAAGAAATTGAAACAAACTGGTTTCTTCGGTAAAATCATGTAGCTAAATTTTTAATTTTCTTTGAGCGCCCTAAAGTTAGACTAAAGAAAACAAGTTTATTCTCTTATTTTCAGTGTTTTTAAAAGTTTAAAGCTTCTAATAGTTATGACTTGCTAACTTATCATATGGTCCGTGTACCATTTTTTAAATATATTGATATGAAGTTTTTTTCCTTTTTTTAAAAGTTATTTAAAGATTATTTTTAATACTAGCCATCGGTTCCCGTTTCACATGAATTATAGGCCTATATATTTTAATTTTAAAATGTTGTACTTGTTTGAGAAAAATAATTTATGAAATAGTTTTTGGTCAAAACGCAATGTGCTTTACTACACGCTGGACGATATTAGTGACAAAGCAAAGAAATAGCTAATTAGCTAAAAATCTGACACATTTAACATAACACAGGCACACACTGATTAAGTGACTTAAATGATTCCGTTAAAAATCTGGTTATTCAATGGTCATTATGTTGTTTTTAAGTAATTTGTATTAGTTTGACCGATAAAATTGTATATATTTCATAGCGTACGTCTTGATGAGTAGATCTATAGATCTAGATCAAATTTGAATGAAGTAGATCCTTTCTTTATAGTCTAAAATTGGAAGATTCACATATAAAAAAAATATAAAAATAAGATGGACTTGGTGTGTCTCTATCCCGCACCACCTGCGTGGTGTAAAGTACACTATCATCTCTGCTATTTAGGCACCTTATAAATTATGGAGAATGAAAGACATATTTTTAAGTTAAACTTACGCAAACATGCCTATTCTTTCAAATTAATTTTTTTAATCCCAAATTAACAAGTTCCATAGTTAAACAAAGATTTCTATAAAATATGTTTATACCGGTGTACAATAATGGAATCTTCTTTAAAAAAAGGGGTGTCAGGTTACTGGTAGTTAACTAAATACACACATGGCTGGCTAATATCAATGCTAACCCTGTCCCTAACCCCAACTCTGGTCCTACCATACACCTAACCCTAATTTCTAACCATAAAATTAGTCGAGATTACAACACTACTAACAACCCAACACCCCTTTTTTAAAGAAGATTCCATTATGATTATCGGACACCGGTATCTATAATCATCCGAGTCTGAATATAGATCTTAGTGACTTAGCTTCTACGTCTAGTTTTTGCGTAGATTTAGATCTAGTCTAGATCTAGAATCTCTAGATCTAGAATCCAAATAGATAAAATAAATTTTATGTTTAGGCCGGAAAAATTGTATTGTATACATTTCATAGCTTACGTAGATCTAGATCTAAATCAAATTTGAATGAAATAGTTCATTTCTTTTTATTCTAAACTCAGCAGATGACGTCATTAGTTAATGTATAAACATTAGTGACATCATTGTTTCATGGGTTCTTTTTCACAACTATGAATGCTTTTCCTGTTGCATAATTAAAACTGTTTTTCTACATTTAAATATGCCTTTATTTTTTATTTTTCTTCTTTAAATAAAATGTTGGTTATACATTTAAAACATCTACCATATTATTTTCAACAAAAGTCCGTATCAAGTTCTCCATATATCGTTGCACATTCTGATGTGATATCCGGCAAAAATATTTTGCGGACAGAGAGAGAGAGAGAGAGAGAGAGAGAGAGAGAGAAGTGCGCACATGGGCTTTTATATATTAGGATGATCATTTTTTGTACATTATGTAATTAGGTTTAGATCTATGTAGAAAATGCAATGAAAACAAGAGACTTAGAGAGTTGCTGAAAACCATTTGATTCAGAAATATAAGCAAAACATGCATTAAGGGCCAGGCAGGCAACCGCTAGATTTTGTTTTCTCCAACACTTTAAACATCCAATAATAAGATTAAATTATTGCAGACAAATTATTTTTGGACATGTAATAATGATTCTCTATCTGACCAGGTATAATTGTCTCCACCTGACCAGGTAAAATGTTAATTGTCTCCACCTGGCCAGGTAAAATGTTGATTGTCTTCACCTGGCCAGGTAAAATGATGATAGTCTCCACCTGGCCAGGTAAAATTGTCCATCCACCCTTTGCCCAGCTAAATAGTTGAGTTGTCAACCATGATTGAAACAGACAGAAAGCTTTAAAAAATGCTTAAAACACCAGAAGTCAGAAAAAAAACAACTTACTTTGAGGATTGTATAAGCTGAATAAGGCACACTTCTCTCAGAGTTTTCTTTGATGTCAAAACTGGACAGACCATCAAGTATCTGTGGGAAGAATAAAAATAGTTATTTCTTCTACACTGCCAAGTTTGTCTGTACTGTCTTCTCCACTGACACTTAGGGCCTGCGTCAGGTACCAGTGGTTTAGAAAAACTCTCACCTTGGCCTTATTAAGGTCGGTGCCCCCCTGGAGTAAAATGATGCTCTTGTCTACTGCCAGGTAGTAGACGTCATGCACACCTGGCAGATCATTAGATCCGTCAGTCCGTGACACATCCACGTTCATGTCCACGTCTGTCCCTGTTCTGGTTTCACGCGAGTCAAACAGGACACTAACCTACAATGGAGATAAACAGGACACTGACCTAGATGGGAGACAAACAGGACACTGACCTACATGGGACACAAACAGGACACTGACCTACATGGGAGACAAACAGGACACTGACCTACATGGGAGACAAACAGGACACTAACCTACATGGGAGACAAACAGGACACTAACCTACATGGGAGACAAACAGGACACTGACCTACATGGGACACAAACAGGACACTGACCTACATGGGAGACAAACAGGACACTGACCTACATGGGAGACAAACAGGACACTGACCTACATGGGAGACAAACAGGACACTGACCTACATGGGACACAAACAGGACACTGACATATATAACGCTGACTTGCATAAGTGTCTGATGGGACACTGACCTAATAATGACACTGACCCACATGTAAGTCCACCAGGACACTGACCTATATATGACACTGTCCTTCAAGAAATCAGACACACACATCATCAGAATTATCCAAACAGCTGACTACTCTTTTACTCTCCCCATATAGGAAAAGACAACTTTTTAAAAATTGTGTACCTCTTTCTTGTATTTCCGAGCCACAGACAACTGAATGGTGTCAACGACCAGTTCAGATTCTTGCCTGCTGCCAACAATCATGTAGACCAGTAGCTTGGCAGTGGGTGAGTACCCCAGGGTTGGTGACAGGTGAAGTTTATCACCTGCAATTGGTCCTGCATCTATGATGTTTCCTTGGCTAACAACCTGGGGAGGGGGGGAGGGGTAGAAAATTAGCAAACATTCAAACTAGTAGATACATTTTGGAAAATCTAAATTGTGTAACAATGACTAAATTTGAAGTAAAAGCTTAATCATTCATTATTTAAACAGAAAATGTAATATAGTAATTCTTTAAAACTGTAAACAGAGAATGCAGTATATAAACTCTTTGAGACTGTAAACAGAAAATTTATTAATATATTAACTCTTTAAGACCATAAACAGAAATTGTAATGTATTAAATCTTTAAGATCGTAATCAGAAAACATAATATATTAACTCTTTAAGAGTGAAATGCTTCCAGTGTCCAGTATTTTCTCTATTTACTCCACTGTTTTGCAGATAATTGTATATTTTTATCAAAATATCACTAGAGCGGCCATTTTCTGTTGTGTTTACATCCTGTAGTTTTCCTGTATGGTTGATTTTGTATTTTATAGAATTTTTTTTTGTACAACCACAAACTAAACAGCATTTTTTTACACTGCAAAATCCCATTTAGAGCGTCTGAACAGTTATATTTACCAAAACTAAGGTATTTATTCAAAGACTAATTCAATTTATGATTATGGAGAAAAATTAACTACTTTTTGTATGAATAAGATATTATAAAAAATAGTTTTTACTGCTAATTTTCCCAATCTAAGTGTATTTTTTCTTGTGAAAAGCTGATCTTTACTTTTCTTTGTTTAGATCTAAGTAATTTTCTTTCTTCACTAATTATATTGTTACTAAAAATTAATAATGATGTAAACGGCATTAAATTTCAATTAATTTTTATCAATTATGTGTAGGTTTTGAATAAGCATCATTTTGCGGTGTAGATACTGAAAATAAATTGAGGTAAAAAAATTAATTCTGGTGGCGTGAATATTAAGAGTGAAAGATTTTAACTCTCATTGATATTGATGATGTAAGATAAGACTTGGGACTTACAATATAACCAGCACTTTGATTGTTGTTTTGTTTGACCTTTCTAATTAGGACAAATTCTGCTTCCTGTCCCAAAACAAGATTCTGCTCGTATGTAAAAAAAAATGCAAAACAAAATAAAAACAGCAAACAAAAAAAAGTTGTTTTTCAGTTGTTACAAACTCTACATATTCTATAATATTAATGTACCAGTAATTTTACTTTCTTGCTGTACCAGTTATACTACATATTCTATGACTTTATTGTACAAGGAACTCTACACATTCTATGACTTAAAGTAATTCTACACATTCTATGACTTAAAGTAATTCTACACATTCTATGACTTAAAGTAATTCTACACATTCTATGACTTAAAGTAATTCTACACATTCTATGACTTAAAGTAATTTTACACATTCTATGACTTAAAGTAATTCTACACATTCTATGACTTAAAGTAATTTTACACATTCTATGACTTAAAGTGATTCTACACATTCTATGACTTAAAGTAATTCTACACATTCTATGACTTAAAGTAATTCTACACATTCTATGACTTAAAGTGATTCTACACATTCTATGACTTAAAGTAATTCTACACATTCTATGACTTAAAGTGATTCTACACATTCTATGACTTAAAGTAATTCTACACATTCTATGACTTAAAGTAATTCTACACATTCTATGACTTAAAGTAATTCTACACATTCTATGACTTAAAGTAATTCTACACATTCTATGACTTAAAGTAATTCTACACATTCTATGACTTAAAGTAATTCTACACATTCTATGACTTAAAGTAATTCTACACATTCTATGACTTAAAGTAATTCTACACATTCTATGACTTAAAGTAATTCTACACATTCTATGACTTAAAGTAATTCTACACATTCTATGACTTAAAGTAATTCTACACATTCTATGACTTAAAGTAATTCTACACATTCTATGACTTAAAGTAATTCTACACATTCTATGACTTAAAGTAATTCTACACATTCTATGACTTAAAGTAATTCTACACATTCTATGACTTAAAGTAATTCTACACATTCTATGACTTAAAGTAATTCTACACATTCTATGACTTAAAGTAATTCTACACATCCTATGACTTAAAGTAATTCTACACATTCTATGACTTAAAGTAATTCTACACATTCTATGACTTAAAGTAATTCTACACATTCTATTATCTCACCGTGCCGTGGACTGGATGTATAGCAATAGATTGTCCCTGTTTAGACTGGTATTTATAAACTGTCATCTGGCTTGAGATATCACTGTTTGAGACAAGATAAGCCTACAATATAAGAGAAAAAAAACAAGATAAGCCTACAATGTAAGGAGAAAACAAGATAAGCCTACAATGTAAGGAAAAAAAACAAGATAAGCCTACAATGTAAGAAAAAAAACAAGATAAGCCTACAATGTAAGAAAAAAAACAAGATAAGCCTACAATGTAAGAAAAAAAACAAGATAAGCCTACAATGTAAGAAAAAAAACAAGTTAAGCCTACAATCTAAGAAATAACAAGATAAGCCTAAACGTAAGAAATAAAAAGCAATATAAAGCAAAAAAAGGTTTGCTTATAATAATAATAATAAAAAGCAAGATAATCCTACAATTAAAGAAAAAAAAGCCAGAATAAACCTTATTGATGTGTAATATTTTTACATTGTAAAGAAAAATATTTGAAAGTTCTAGACGTTGCCTTTAAAAATGCTTTGATTTGAGAGGATGTTCAGCTTTAAATTACACACCGAAACTTAGAGTAATATCCATTTACAAGATTAAATTATCCTAAATCTAATATTTACAAATAACAAAAAGCTGCAAAAAACACGTACCGTTATTGAACCAGAAGGATCGGAATACCAATAGTTACTTATTGAGGAGCCGTCTTTAAGGGTGGGAGTATAAGTGGTGCTGACAGTGGTCTCCCCTGCTGGGACTTGCAATGTGGTCTGGTAGTTTGTAAAACCAGTGCCAGAATGATCTACGCTCACAACCACTTCAACAGGTGATACAGCATTACCGTCATGATCTGACACTTTGACCTGAAACAAATTGGTACAGGGTTTTTCAAGGGTAAGTACAGAGTATGTCACACAAACCAAAAGCCTGGCGAGAACGGTAATCTAGGGCATGGTGCCAAGAGGGAGAAGATGAGGACAGCAAAGATGACTGAGGATAAAGGGCATCAAGTGGTGCCATAACAAGCAGAGGGGTTAAGGAATGATTGATGGATTGATTGACAGGATTCACTGTGCTATTTCAAAGTTAGTTTCTAAATAGTTTCTAGACTTTCTATACTTAAATTAAAACCTGATAAACTATTTTTAATTATTTTTACTTTCTTGTATATACGAAGTATAGAGAAAGTCTTGTAATCGTGCACAAAAAATATAGATTTATGCAGCTTTTTTTGGAATAAAAATGTTCTAACAATGTTCGATGTTTTACAGCTCCCTGAGTAGGAAAAAAAAAGTTTTGCAATCTTGTCCATATGTCTGTCTGTGTGTGTGTATGTGTGTGTGTGTGTCTGTAAACACCACAACTTGAGTACCGTTACAGCTAGGTTGATGAAATTTAATATATAAGTATTATATCAAAATCGTAGATCTGTATTAACTTTTGAGCGATTTCCGATAACCGGAAGTGGAACTTTTTCTACTTTCAATTTTTCAAAAGCCTATAACCTGAGTATTATTTCAGATAGATACATGAAATTTCAATGTGAGTAAAAGATCTAATTCTCTGCCTTATATCAAATTTTGAGTAATTTCCGTTGATCAGAAGTAATAATTTTCGCTATTTCCGATTTCTCAAAAAACGCATGTGAATTTATAAAGTACTAATAATATTTTGTGTTCACTTGGTGTGCAATTCTTTTTTCTAAGAGATTTTATTCTATTTTAAAAAGTTTAAGTATTTAAAATGGATTAAAAATCATGCCATCCCCTGTTGTTTCATATGAGAATATTCGAGAAAGTTTAGGGGAGATCACTCCCGGTTTTTTTTTAACACCCATAGATTTTCAGGACATTACCCATAAGCTTTCAGGGCACCAACATTTTTTTATTGTCTAGTATCTTTCAGTACTACACCAGTGTACACCATTTCTCACTTTCAAAATTACAGTGTGAACTTTCAAAAGACAACAATGACATTTCAAACACCATTTTTTTAAACATTGAAACCACTAACATTCCAACACCATCATCAACTTTCAGAATATAACTTCAGGATACATGGAAATTCAGGCATATTTTTTCTCACATTTATTTTGGTAAGGAAACCAGTCTCCACGGTTACCAAGAATTGACACAGACTAAAGTATGATAGGTTCCATAAGTTCCCAAATATCTTTTACAGATGTGTTCCATAAGTTCCCAAATATCTTTTACAGATGGGTTTCATAACTTCCCAAATATCTTTTACAGATAGGTTCCATAAGTTCCCAAATATCTTTTACAGATGGGTTCCATAACTTCCCAAATATCTTTCACAGATGTGTTTTATGATAACAAGTTAGTTAAAAATAAAAAACCTACATTAATATGTGCTGGTATCCCTTCCCTCAGCACTACAGTGGAAGTGTCCAAAATCTGAAGGGCAACCTTGTGTTTGTACAGGTTTATGGTGGTCACCCCTGTTTCTGTACGGCCTGTTTCATCAAGTACCTCGGCCTTGACGGAGATACTGCCCACATCACCAATCGCCATCAGACTTGACCAGCTGATGTCATTAAACTCTGCCTGGCCAGCAGATGACAGCTGAAGTGTGGGGAAAATAAACTGGTCAGTGTGACAGATTAGAGGATTGGCTGGCAGGTGGGATATTTTTTTAAAACATAACTGTCAGGTCAGACTTATTGGATAATGACAGGAATTTTGAATAACATAAGTAAAAATAATATTTTAACAAACACATAGTTAACTTAAATTGATCCTACAATTGACAGAAATAACTCGTTTAACAAGGTTAACAAGGTTACAAGAATCTTCATCTGAATTACATAACCAAATGTATGTAGAGTGACACTAATGTATATAACCAAATGTAAGCAGAGTGATACTAATGTATATAACCAAACGTATGTAGAGTGATACTAATGTATATAACTAAATGTATGTAGAGTGATACTAATGTATATAACTAAATGTAAGCAGAGTGATATTAATGTACATAACTAAATGTAAGCAGAGTGATACTAATGTATATAACTAAATGTAAGCAGAGTGATATTAATGTACATAACTAAATGTAAGCAGAGTGATATTAATGTACATAACTAAATGTAAGCAGTGATACTAATGTGCATAACCAAATGTAAGCAGAGTGATACTAATGTATATAACTAAATGTAAGCAGAGTGATACTAATGTACATAACTAAATGTAAGCAGAGTGATATGTAAGAAGGAACATACTAATGACAAGTTTAGTGTTACTACCATAAGACAATACTCACTTCCTTATGTAGAGTTATTGCTTTGCTGGCAAAACTCAGTGTAACTTTACAGGAGCCTTGTACACCTTTACCATATGTGTATCTGGATAGAAAAACATGCTATGTGTAAAGTGACTAACTGAACCATATGTCTATACATCTGAGTAGAAATACACCTGTTTAAATAAGTGAACCATATGTCTATACATCTGAGTAGAAATACACCTGTTTAAAGTGACTAAATGAACCATATGTCTATACATCTGAGTAGAAATACACCTGTTTAAAATGTTTTTTTATATGTATGGAACTAGTACAACCCACACCATGTAAAAAATTAACACAAAAATGTGTAGACAATCAATGAAAGGGTTTTGAAACAGATTATAGCAATAATAGACATACAGAGTTATTTTAGCACTGTTCTGTTTTTACAGTTGGTCTGTAACATTGTAACCCCCCCCCCCCCACACACACACACAAACATTCCATCAAACTTTAATATCAAAAACGTATATTAGTTCAAGTATATGTTGTTTAAAACATCCAACTTAAAATTATGTAATTTTATCTTAAAATGAGTCTATTTTAATGGATTACAAAAGAATTACTTCTTTGAGGAGTGTGTTCGGGCTATAACAATGGTGAGCTCCAACAATAACAATGTTCTAACATCTTTGTGTGGTGAGTTCAGGCTATAACAATGGTGTGTTCAGACTATAACAATGTTCTACCATCTTTGTGTGGTCTGTTCAGACTATAACAATGTTCTACCATCTTTGTGTGGTGAGTTCAGGCTATAACAATGTTCTAACATCTTTGTGTGGTGAGTTCAGACTATAACAATGTTCTAACATCTTTGTGTGGTGAGTTCAGACTATAACAATGTTCTACCATCTTTGTGTGGTGAGTTCAGACTATAACAATGTTCTAACATCTTTGTGTGGTGAGTTCAGACTATAACAATGTTCTACCATCTTTGTGTGGTGAGTTCAGACTATAACAATGTTCTACCATCTTTGTGTGGTGAGTTCAGACTATAACAATGTTCTACCATCTTTGTGTGGTGAGTTCAGACTATAACAATGTTCTAACATCTTTGTGTGGTGAGTTCAGACTATAACAATGTTCTACCATCTTTGTGTGGTGAGTTCAGACTATAACAATGGTGAGTTCAGACTATAACAATGGTGTGTTCAGACTATAACAATGTTCTAACATCTTTGTGTGGTCTGTTCAGACTATAACAATGTTCTACCATCTTTGTGTGGTGAGTTCAGGCTATAACAATGTTCTAACATCTTTGTGTGGTGAGTTCAGACTATAACAATGTTCTAACATCTTTGTGTGGTGAGTTCAGACTATAACAATGTTCTAACATCTTTGTGTGGTGAGTTCAGACTATAACAATGTTCTAACATCTTTGTGTGGTGAGTTCAGACTATAACAATGTTCTAACATCTTTGTGTGGTGAGTTCAGACTATAACAATGTTCTAACATCTTTGTGTGGTGAGTTCAGGCTATAACAATGTTCTAACATCTTTGTGTGGTGAGTTCAGACTATAACAATGGTGTGTTCAGACTATAACAATGTTCTAACTTCTTACTTTGACTCAACTACAAGAGTTGATCTACTGTTTGGGTCCGTGGACACTAAAAAACTCTGACTGGCCTTGACCTCAACAGAAAATTTAGGCAGTACTGAAAAAAAAAAGTTACAATCATAAAAAATATCAAGCTAATGAAAATTATCAATTAGAACCATTTTTTATAGGTAGTTATTTGACAGTTTTAAAAACTGGTAAAAGTCCTCACGTTAAAAAAAAATCTATTTTTAAGAATAGTAATTTTATTTAGAGTAAAACAAAATGCCAAACAAGAGAAAAACAAAACCTACTTTTGCTTATAAATCTACCTACTCTACACGTCAAGTGAACTCAAAGACAACAGCACTCACCAAACTCTTCAACAGTGAAATAGTAGGATTGAATCCTTTTACTGCCTGACATGACTTGGATCTGCCACTGGCCCAGTGATGGGAAATCAGAAAGTTGAAATATTTCTTCTATCACACCTAAAAAATTTAAAGTGATATTTTACATCAAACTATGTCTAAGAAAGGTATATATTAATTTGAAGATGTTAAGTATTTATATAAACACAGATATGTGTTAAAAATCTGAGAAATTTAAAAATAAAAGTAAATTTTTAAACAAACATTATATAGGCTTCATAATAATTATTTTTTTTACCATTGGCGGTTTTCACATCTTTATACTCCTCTAACTTGTTGTTTTTGGCATTCTAAATACAATACAGAAATCGTGTGAAAGTTTTAAAATAGGTTACAGATGATTAGCTGTATAATCTGATAGTTATGAATTTCAGGGAATTAAAAAATGGCAAGTTTATGTACATGGTCTATGTAAAACATTTTCTGTACTGATTACATTTGATTTTTTTTTTACATTTTCTAATTTATATATTGCATGAGTTATGTAGTATTGTTTCCTAGCCATTTTGTATGCCAATCATACATGATATCCTGGAAACATATTGGACCCCAGTTAAGTATTGTGTCCCAGTTATATACAGAGTGGTGTCCTTTACATCAATTTTGTTGTAGTTATGACTTATATCATATATCGAGGCCTGTACATCTGTGTATCTTATTATGCATGGTATTCTGAATACACAATGTATCCAATTTTAATCTTATGTCCCATTAATGCATTGTGCCTCAAATACATAATGTATTTTGATGACATAGCTTGTAGTGCTAAATCTAAACCCTAACCAACATAACACTTTTAACACCAGTGATGTTGCTACAAACATTCTCAACAAATGTGTTTAACTCACCACAACTGTCACAGTCAGCGGTTCATACAGTGGCTGTAAGTCTTTATTCACATTTACCACACGGATACGCACTGTTACATGGGAGATAAAAAAAAGTGTTATACTGACACAAACTTTCCCATGAAAAACAAATATAGTGTTACATTTCATAGATACAAACTTTTTTCATGAGAAAACAAAAATAGGGTTATTATACGGATATTAACTTTTTCATGAGAAAACAAAAATAGGGTTATTTCACAGATATTAACTTTTTCATGAGTAAACAAAAATAGGTTTATTTCACAGAAATAAACTTTTTCATAAGAAAACAAAAATAGGGTTATTTCACGGATATTAACTTTTTCACGAGAAAACAATAATAGGGTTATTTCACTGATATAAACTTTTTCACGAGAAAACAAAAATAGGGTTATTTCACTGATATAAACTTTTTCAAGAGAAAACAAAAATAGTGTTATTTACGCACAGATTAGTCAGGCTAGCTGCTGAGAAATGTGTGTGTTATTAGGTTTTACAAAGACAGGACAGCACTTGAGACTTTAGGTAAACCACAGCTGCTCTAACAATTGCCCACACCACCCCACAAAGATCCTCCCCATACAATACAAGAGGTCTATGATGTTGGTACCTTGTTGTCCAGGCTTATATATGGCTTTATCTGTCTGTACCAGGACTATGGATGAGTTGTGGTTGTAGTTGATGGGCTTGGTGGCATTGTAGACTACACCACCAGTGGTAGAGACTGAGATGGTGCAGCCGCCCCCACAAGTCACAATCTCTGGGATCTAGAGGAGGGACAAAGGTAAACTTCAAAGAAGCAGTTAAAAAAGCATTAGTATATAGAGCTTTTAATTACATTTGTCAGCACAGAAATAATTTAACAGAGTAGTGTCTATCACACCTCATTACATTTCAGCTTAGATTAAGTAAGTTCACGCCTATCACACTTCTGATTATGACATTACATTAATAAAAAGTTTATGTTGTTGAAGCTATTTTAAAAATAAATTCTTGCTTTTGGGATAAAATAAAACACAGCATTTACCAAAACCCATTGGCCCTTTTTGATAGGTTTATGTTGGTTTTTCAAAACTAACATGTAAACTTGTAAAGTTGCAAATTGTTTACCTGAATAGTCAACTTTTTTGTTTGACCTGGAACAAACAAACAAATGTATCAACATATCTTTTTAACATATACTGAAACCTTCACAACTAAATTACAATAGAAGCTATCAGTGGCAACCACCTTTGATAGAAGCTATCAATGGCAACCACCTTTTATAGAAACTATCAGTGGCAACCACCTTTGATAGAAGTTATCAGTGGCAACCACCTTTGATAGAAACTATCAGTGGCAACCACCTTTTAAAGAAACTATAGGTGGCAACCACCTTTGATAGAAACTATCAGTGGCAACCACCTTTGATAGAAGCTATCAGTGGCAACCACCTTTGATAGAAGCTATCAGTGGCAACCACCTTTGATAGAAGCTATCAGTGGCAACCACCTTTGATAGAAGCTATCAGTGGCAACCACCTTTGATAGAAGCTATCAGTAGCAACCACCTTTGATAGAAGCTATCAGTGGCAACCACCTTTGATAGAAGCTATCAGTGGCAACCACCTTTGATTTCCAACTAAATACTTTCAACATGCAAGACAACCACAATTAAACAAGCTGATCTACATAATGACAACCACCCACACATTAACCAACCAAATGAAAACCACTCTGATAGCAACCCACTAAAAGACAACCACCCTGACACCAACCCACCCACCAAAAGACAACCACCCTGACACCAACCAACCCACCAAAAGACAACCACCCTGACACCAACCAACCCACCAAAAGACAACCACCCTGACACCAACCAACCCACTAAAAGACAACCACCCTGACACCAACCAACCCACTAAAAGACAACCACCCTGACACCAACCAACCCACCAAGAGACAATAACCCTGACACCAACCAACCCACTAAAAGACAACCACCCTGACACCAACCAACCCACCAAAAGACAATAACCCTGACACCAACCAACCCACCAAAAGACAACCACCCTGACACCAACCAACCCACCAAAAGACAACCACCCTGACACCAACCAACCCACCAAAAGACAATAACCCTGACACCAACCAACCCACCAAGACAACCACCCTGACACCAACCAACCCACTAAAAGACAACCACCCTGTCACCAACCAACCCACCAAAAGACAACCACCCTGACACCAACCAACCCACCAAAAGACAACCACCCTGACACCCACCTGCCAGAAGCTGATCCTGAACTGTCCCCACCACTTTACTGACATCCTGTGAGTCATACAAGACAACGCTGACATCAACAGGAGCTGTCACACTACTGAGTACTGTCACAGCTATGTTCAGCGGCCAGCCTGGATGGAAATCTTCAGGGAACAAAGCCAGAAAAGACCTGCACAATGAAAACAAAACTTATAAATTGTGACACTATCCAATACAAAAACATGTAACACAACTGGGACTATTCATACAAAACTTATAAATTGTGATAATATACAATACAAAAACATGTAACACAACTGGGACTATTCATACAAAACTTATAAATTGTGACAATATCCAATACAAAAACGTGTAATACAACTGGGACTATTCATACAAAAATTATAAATTGTGACAATATCCAATACAAAAACATGTAACACAACTGGGACTATTCGTAAAATTGTATTTTTTCATTGACTTTACACATTATGTTTAAGTAGGCCCTCTCAAATTTCCCAAAACCCCAAAAGAAAACTCAAGCCTTTCCTTATAAGATGGACCCCCCTACCACCCAACTCAACACTACAGCAGATTATTAAAGACACTAAACTCCAGCTATAAAAAAATTACCCACACTGCACCACAAGATTAGTCATATAGACAAACATTAGTATTTTTTGTTGGAAAAATTAATCAATCTGAAACTTAAATCTTGTTAAGCCCAGAATCAAATTTAGTTCTACTCCAATACTAATTATTTACCATACACTACAGTACAAACATACACAAACACTCAGACTTAGACACCAAAGTGGAATAACAAAGTAATCAATCTGAACTCTAAATTTAGACTCTACTTGGTGAAAAATAGCTTGTCAAGTCATTGTAATGATATCGGATTTCATTTTTGTTTAGTCGTGACATTACATTCTAGATGTTTCGCAAGGTTGTTGGGATTTAATACTAAATCCTTGTTTAATCATTGATCCTTATATTTACAAAAACCTAGAATAAATTGTCTGCAAGTGATTTTAAATGTTCATGAGTACACACGTTCGTGAGTACACATTATGTGGTAGTCGGGAGGTGGAGTAGTGTGATCCTGCTTATCTGCGCATGCTGGAAAAATCTGTTTCCTAAAAATATCACCATGGCAATGGCATGAAACTTTTTAAGCAGAGCCAATAAAATTAAACCTCTTTTAATATAACGAAACTTACAAAGCAAGCCTACTTTAAGCAAACTGAACACACTACCTACAAACCAAACCCACTGCATTCAAACTTCACAAAAGCCCCTAAACCAAATCCACAAACTTAACCAATGCCCAAAGATTAAACCCCTGCCCACAATCTAAACACACTGCCCACAACCTAAACCCAATGCCCACAACCCAAACCACTGCCAACAACCTAAACCCACTTCCCACAACCTAAACCCCTGCCCACAATCTAAACCACTGCCCACAACCTAAACTTAATGCCCACAACCTAAACTTAATGCCCACAACCTCACTGCCCACAACCCAAACCCACTGCCCACAACCCAAACCCACTTCCCACAACCCAAACCCAATGCCCACAACCCAAACCCCTGCCCACAACCCAAACCCACTTCCCACAACCTAAACCCAATGCCCACAACCCAAACCCCTTCCCACAATCCAAACCCAATGCCCACAACCTAAACCCAATGCCCACAACCCAAATCCACTGCCCACAACCTAAACACAATGCCCACAATCTAAACCCAAAGCCCACAACCTAAACCCAATGCCCACAACCTAAACCCACTGCCCACAACCGAAACGCAATGCCCACAACCCAAACCCCTGCTCACAATCCAAACCCACTGCCCAAAACCCCACTGCCCACAACCTAAAACCAATGCCCACAACGCAACCCCATCACCAACAAACTGGACCTACTCAGAGTTTCTTCCAGGCATCTCTTCAGGGAGGGGGGGGGGGGGGGGGCGAAGAAAGTCTAATCCCCACCCACCCACCCCCCCAGAGAAAAAAAGTCTGGAAGAAGCTCTGGACCTACTGTCAACACTATAAAAAGAAACAAAGTTCAACTTACCCAGACGCGGCACCACAAGCAAACACCAAGAAGACAACCACCCGTATGCTACAGGCTGGATTCATCTTAGAGTCAACCAGCTTTATCCCAACTCCACACTTTGCACGCTAGCACTAACACCTTTAGTTTAATTCACATGACACAGCAACTCCACATCTGATTAAAAAAAAAAAACAACGTGTAAGTTATGGCTTTATTTTTTTTAAATTCAGAAGTTTAAAATTTCTCAAAATAAAAAATATAAATAAATTGAGATATTAGTCAGCTAATACATCCGTGTTTTTAGAATAGCCATCATCATCTTGCTTATTTTTTTTTTTTAGATAAAAGGGTATTAAATTTCACTTAGGCATGAAAAACCACATTGATCAACATTTCAATCGAGAGCTCTCATGGGAGACAATCAAAACATCGTGATAACGGTTTCTCCGGTTTTCTAACAAATAGCCTAATAAGTACATACAAACCGATAAAATGATATGTTTATTTATGAACTGAAAAGATGAAAAATTCTCGATTTTATGTTAGTAATGTTAGTATAAATAAAAACGTGTAGGAATTTTTTTTTTAGATTGCCACATCAGCTCGCCGATCTAGAATGATAGAGGGACACGGCAGTAGAGGAAATAGCGAAAGTATTTTTTTAAAACTTATTTAGAAGGCCGAGTTAAAATATCACATGACTACAATAATATTATGCAGGCCCGAGTTGAACGTACCGAAAGTGTGTGTAAATGCGCGTGTAAGTGTGCGTGCGTGTGCGTGCGTATGCGTGTGTAAAAATATGTAAAACGGTTAATATTGTATCTAGATATCTTGAACTAATTGTATAAAATCAATTTTACAACTAATTGTCAAAGCCTGTGCTACACTGTCGTGGTGTTAGGCCAACGCTTTCTAGTTTGAAACAAAGCGGCTCGGCAGTAGTGTGATCGCTTCCATCCATAACGACAGATACAGAAAAGTTAAGTAAAAACCACGGTACAACCACCTACTCCAACATTACCAATCTTATAATACTGACAACATCGAGCTCAATTTTAACAGCGCACCCGCCTACGTAGATGAAAAGCCCACACATTGGTGATTAAGTTTTCAAATAAAACGAAAGAATCACGAAGTCTAGCGGTCCCCGACTTATATAGTAAGCCCAAGCAATAAAACGAAAGAATCACGAAGTCTAGCGGTCCCCGACTTATATAGTAAGCCCCAGCAATAAAACGGGAGAATCACGAAGTCTAGCGGTCCCCGACTTATATAGTAAGCCCCAGCAATAAAACGGGAGAATCACGAAGTCTAGCGGTCCCCGACTTATATAGTAAGCCCCAGCAATAAAACGGGAGAATCACGAAGTCTAGCGGTCCCCGACTTATATAGTAAGCCCCAGCAATAAAACGGGAGAATCACGAAGTCTAACGGTCCCCGACTTATATAGTAAGCCCCAGCAATAAAAAACGGGAGAATCACGAAGTCTAGCGGTCCCCGACTTATATAGTAAGCCCCAGCAATAAAACGGGAGAATCACGAAGTCTAGCGGTCCCCGACTTATATAGTAAGCCCCAGCAATAAAACGGGAGAATCACGAAGTCTAGCGGTCCCCGACTTATATAGTAAGCCCCAGCAATAAAACGGGAGAATCACGAAGTCCAGCGGTCCCCGACTTATATAGTAAGCCCTAGCAATAAAACGGGAGAATCACGAAGTCTAGCGGTCCCCGACTTATATAGTAAGCCCAAGCAATAAAACGAAAGAATCACGAAGTCTAGCGGTCCCCGACTTATATAGTAAGCCCTAGCAATAAAACGGGAGAATCACGAAGTCTAGCGGTCCCCGACTTATATAGTAAGCCCTAGCAATAAAACGGGAGAATCACGAAGTCTAGCGGTCCCCGACTTATATAGTAAGCCCAAGCAATAAAACGAAAGAATCACGAAGTCTAGCGGTCCCCGACTTATATAGTAAGCCCCAGCAATAAAAAACGGGAGAATCACGAAGTCCAGCGGTCCCCGACTTATATAGTAAGCCCCAGCAATAAAACGAAAGAATCACGAAGTCTAGCGGTCCCCGACTTATATAGTAAGCCCTAGCAATAAAACGAAAGAATCACGAAGTCTAGCGGTCCCCGACTTATATAGTAAGCCCCAGCAATAAAAAACGGGAGAATCACGAAGTCTAGCGGTCCCCGACTTATATAGTAAGCCCTAGCAATAAAACGGGAGAATCACGAAGTCTAGCGGTCCCCGACTTATATAGTAAGCCCAAGCAATAAAACGAAAGAATCACGAAGTCTAGCGGTCCCCGACTTATATAGTAAGCCCCAGCAATAAAACGGGAGAATCACGAAGTCCAGCGGTCCCCGACTTATATAGTAAGCCCCAGACACCGGTCACAAGATTAGATAGGTACCTTTATTGTAGAAGGCTGTTGGGGTACCAGGGAAAAGTATTAATTAGGGTTACCAGAAAAATGCGCAAACGGAAAACTGCGCAAATACAAATTAATTTTATTAGTAATAACCTTTAATTTCGCAATATTTTGTGGGCAAATGTTTTGTAATGCTACAATGTGCAAGTGGTTTATCTCTGTCAGTGTCTAAATGCTCGACTTGAGTAAAAAAAAAAAATGCCCTTGTCATCAGTTAGTAACCCTGGTAAAAAAAAAAATCACGGCATTAAAGTTAGTTGCATTGTTATTACAAAATACACGAATGAAGAGTTGGATTACCGAGTGTCGTCTGTTTTTGTATACACCGTCTGCTTCTAAAAATGACTCACGCTATTTTAGCCATCTCGTGACAAATAGCTGGAATCAGTTTCTTTCAGGTATCTCTCTGGGGACTGCCGAACCCCCCCCCCCCCCTCTCGCGACGGAATAGAGACATTTTATTTATATAGATATCTAGATATCTATTTAACCATTTGTACGCGTTTTTTTTATCATTCAAACTGAATCAAGTCTGTACATTGCCGCTATTTAAATAAAACAACACAATCAGGAGTGCATTTTTTAAAATTTACGTGTATATACTCTTATGCATTGGTTGTTTTTTGGTTTTTCCTAACTGAAAAAAACGATCAATTTCCATTTTATATGCTTTAGTTATTGAAAACTTGAATGGTCAATGCGGGCAATCAGTAATTTGGCTCAATTCCTTGGTTTAAATCAAGGAGGGTTACCAAAAACAGATCAGCCAGATCAAACGCAGGCGAGAGTTTGGTAAGTTGAGGACCGCTGATTTTGTACGTGGGACGCCATGTCCCCGGGAGAGTTTGGTAAGTTGAGGACCGCTGATTTTGTCCGTTAGTGCAATACGTGTGACGCCATGTCCCCGGGATCAATACCCCACATCCCTAACAGAGCTAGAGATAACTCAGTGTTAAGTTACTCATTAATTAACGCTGATTGTGGTAGCATGGCGAGGCCACTATTTATAGCCAGTTAATAGCTCACGCTGCAAACAGAAAAAAAAAGTGTAAATGGCACCAACAACATCAGCGATGCTCTAAAGTTTCCTAAGGCGGTACTCGATACCCACTGTTTATTCCACGACCTTTAACCAAGAAGATATTCACCAACAACATCAGCGATGCTCTAAAGTTTCCTAAGGCGGTACTCGATACCCACTGTTTATTCCACGACCTTTAACCAAGCAGATATTCACCAACAACATCAGCGATGCTCTAAAGTTTCCTAAGACGGTACTCGATACCCACTGTTTATTCCACGACCTTTAACCAAGAAGATATTCACCAACAACATCAGCGATGCTCTAAAGTTTCCTAAGGCGGTACTCGATACCCACTGTTTATTCCACGACCTTTAACCAAGAAGATATTCACCAACAACATCAGCGATGCTCTAAAGTTTCCTAAGGCGGTACTCGATACCCACTGTTTATTCCACGACCTTTAACCAAGAAGATATTCACCAACAACATCAGCGATGCTCTAAAGTTTCCTAAGACGGTACTCGATACCCACTGTTTATTCCACGACCTTTAACCAAGAAGATATTCACCAACAACATCAGCGATGCTCTAAAGTTTCCTAAGGCGGTACTCGATACCCACTGTTTATTCCACGACCTTTAACCAAGAAGATATTCACCAACAACATCAGCGATGCTCTAAAGTTTTCCTAAGACGGTACTCGATACCCACTGTTTATTCCACGACCTTTAACCAAGAAGATATTCACCAACAACATCAGCGATGCTCTAAAGTTTCCTAAGGCGGTACTCGATACCCACTGTTTATTCCACGACCTTTAACCAAGAAGATATTCACCAACAACATCAGCGATGCTCTAAAGTTTCCTAAGGCGGTACTCGATACCCACTGTTTATTCCACGACCTTTAACCAAGCAGATATTCACCAACAACATCAGCGATGCTCTAAAGTTTCCTAAGACGGTACTCGATACCCACTGTTTATTCCACGACCTTTAACCAAGCAGATATTCACCAACAACATCAGCGATGCTCTAAAGTTTCCTAAGGCGGTACTCGATACCCACTGTTTATTCACGACCTTTAACCAAGCAGATAATCTGGGGACACCCTGTAACAAGTAAATATTATAGGGACCCCTTAAACCAAGAAGATATTCCGGGGACCCCTTTTACCAAGTAGACATTTTGGGGATCCCTTTAATTAAGTGCTCTGAGAACCCGACTTAAACAAAGTAGACATTTATGGGGTGGGGGCGAATTCTACCAAGTATATTTTATGGGGGGCCCGAATTCAACCAAGTATATTTTACGGGAGCCCGAATTCAACCAAGTATATTTTATGGGGGGGGGGGGCCCGAATTCAACCAATTATATTTTACGGGGGGCCCGAATTCAACCAATTATATTTTACGGGGGCCCGAATTCTACCAAGCATATTTTACGGGGGGCCCAAATTCAACCAAGTATATTTTACGGGGGGCCCGAATTCAACCAAGTATATTTTACGGGGGGCACGAATTCAACCAAGTATATTTTACGGGGGCCCGAATTCTACCAAGTATATATTATGGGTGGGGGGGGGCCGAATTCAATCAATTATATTTTACGGGGCCCGAATTCTACCAAGTATATTTTACGGGGGGGGGGGGGCGAATTCAACCAAGTATATTTTTACGGGGGCCCCGAATTCAACCAAGTATATTTTACGGTGGGGCCGAATTCAACCAAGTATATTTTATGGGGGGGGGCGAATTCAACCAAGTATATTTTACGGAGGGGGGGGGGGGGCGAATTCAACCAAGTATATTTTATGGGGGGGGGGCCGAATTCAACCAAGTATATTTTACGGGGGGGGGGAGGCCGAATTCAACCAAGTATATTTTATGGGGGGGGGGGGCCGAATTCAACCAAGTATATTTTATGGGGGGGGGGGGGCGAATTCAACCAAGTCTATTTTAACACTCGTCTAACCGAATCTGGTGACCCCGAGTATAGTGACAAAAGACTGCGATACTTTTAAAAAAATTAAAATGGTCATGATCCCCAATTGATAACCGCCGTTTGGAAACACACGTTACCTTCGCAATAGCCAGATTTTCGCGATTCTCTAAGATTAAACCACGGCGTATATCAATGCTCAAACATTCCAGTTATGTCAACACGGCCTTTCTCTAATACCTTTACAGTTCTCGGTAGGTTCATGAGTAGTGTATTGTCTCAGAGCAAACACGCTTTGAACAGTAGGCTATAGATCTGTAAGGAGGAAGCTACCAACAATATATGTATGTTTACTTAGTGTACTGACAGCAAATCTAGTGTGTAGGGAATAAGTTCCACACTAAAAATAATTCGACGAATCTCACAAAATACTTCACGCATGACTACTTTATATATAGATCGAACTGTATTTTGGAATTTTTAAGAAATGGTGACCTTATGCACACAAAAAACACATGTAAAATGATATTTAATAAAACAGCGTTCACAGATTTACTATTTGAAAAATCACATTGAAACCACGCTCACGAATTTGCTAAAAATAGCTTTTTAAAAAGACTCACGAATTTACTAAAAATGGCTTTTTTAAAAAGTCTCACGAATTTACTAAAAATAACTTTTAAAAACGCTCACGAATGAATTAAAAACAACTTAAAAAGAACGCTCACGAATTTACAAAAACAAATCACCTTAAAACTACTTTTACAGATTTAGTAACTCTTAAAAAAAAAAACATTGAATGAAGCCCTCAAGAATACTTGTAGATCGAAACTGTTCCAAGTTCATAACATAGTAGATCTAGAAGTCGTCCAATAGTTCGCTCTAAGCAGCACACACAACTCGCTCTAAAATCACGTGACAGTATTATTGAAAATGTCACGTCGTTGACCGCATTGCACCGAGACAAAAACTATTGGAATAAAATGGTAGCACTTTGCCTGGGGCATGACATTGCTATTCGCAAATGCGCACATCCTATTTAGGTTTTGTTTTTTTTAGCAACAAAGTAATGGTAATAAAATGGCATCGCTTGGGGCATGATGACATCGCCATTTACAGTTACGCACATCAAATTTTAAAAAAAAATCATTAAAAAAAAAACGTTTTAATAACACGCTTTTATATTATAATACACTGAAAAGTATAAAATAAATTATACACTACTATTTAAATAACTATAAAGAAAAGCGTGGGTCACTTAAGTACCTATTGGATACCTTTACTAATATTTGAGCAGAGACCCACGCTTTTCTTTATAGTTATTTAAATAGTAGTGCATATTTTCATTTTCTACTTTTTAGTGCATTTTTAGTGCATTATTACATAATAATATTACATAAGTCCCCGGGCGCCGACCTTAGGGGGTGGGGTGCAAATCGAAAGTTTGAGGGGGGGGGGGGGGGTGCAAATGAAAAGTTCGAGGGGGGTTGCAAATCGAAAGTTTGTCCCCTGGCGCCGGGAAGGGTCGCTACGCCTCTGCGTAGAGCCCCCCCCCCCCCCTCTCTCTCTTCACGCCCAACACGGCCGTGATGACGCGTGTGGATAGAACTACCTACTAATTCGGTCCAAATTTTAATTAATTCATAAAAAATGACCAACTACGAACCGTATCTGTCAGTTAGAAGTGCCGGCAATTTCACACGGGCGTTTCGATCTAGACTGACGACAGACGGACGACAGACAGAGGAAGTGAGTTAAATAAAAGCTTGTAAAAACCAAAATCAGTTTTAAAAAAAAATCTAGAACAAAAGAGGCTTGATTTTGTCTGGAACATCAATGCCATTCACAACTTTGGACATGATATTTTAAATCGAAATATGATTTTTTAACACACCCAAAACTAGCTTTTTTTTACATCTAGTTGTAGATTCTTTATCAAAGTATACATTATATTATAAGCTCGATCCTTCCTTCAGACGAGAGAAAGAAAAACGCCGATGAACAATACCAAGCCTTTACCATAAACTTAACCCTAGACTGACCCTACGAATTTCTATCGCAAAAGAACAAAATAAAAAAAAAACTACGATGCAACACATTCTTTTTAGACGGAGCATTATGTTCGTACACCACATAACCCAATGAATGTCGTTTTATCAAACACTGCTGAACAAAGGTAGGTAATTCAAGAGTAACAAGCCTTGGAGTTGTCCATTACAAAACTGAACACGCCAACCTAAAAGTAGCCTCCACTACCGAGATCTATATATACGTCACGAAGACATCTCAACATCATCACTCGATGTACATGGATCGATATGGGCGGTAATGCTCTATTTATAGAACAAGGTTTTTCCAAAAAAATCCCCTTCAGTTTTGCTTGCAGTCTAATCAGAGACTGTACACATTAATAACGCGTGAATTAGAAAGCTTGTTTTTACCCGTCAAAGTGTACACCAGCGGGTACACAAAAGGCATGGGCTGATTGTACCAGGGAAGCTTAGTGAATACCAAGAGCTTTAAGTGAATTAGTGTATTTCAGCTAAGAGGCTATCAACGATTTTTTAAAAAAAAAAAAAGGTGTTTGATATTGAAAACTTTTGGAAAGAATTGGCAAAAAGCGACTCAATAACTGTAATAACATCAGACAACTTTCATTCTGGGGGATATTGTACTAGCCCCCCCCCCCCCCCACCCAACCCCACTCCGTAAACAACTGCTGGCCTAAAAGGGTAACCTCAATTGGTTCTGACTGCATCCTTTTTATAATGTTTAACATAAAAAACATTGTTTTATGAAGTATTTAGTAGAGGTTGTGTAGAATAGTGTCATAGATCAGTGAATGCGATTTCAAGCTTACAAGTTGCTTACAGAATTATTACCATTTTAAAGAATCAAGCGAATAAATAATGTTGAAACTGTAACTGGAGATTATTTTAGGTCAACAAAAAATTATTTTAGTGTATGTTATAATAATGCTTGTGAGAAATTTGTATGAATATATTCATTATACAAGTACATGAGTAGGCCACTTAAAATAAATTGAACCCTCTTAAATACACCATGAATCATTAAAAACAAGCTGCAAAGCCTGTTGCACTGCAGGCATGAGAAATATGCAAAAACATTGCATTCTGAAAAATAATTTTGTTTCCCTTTCAATGTAACTCTTCTTGGCTTGTTCTCGTGTTCTGTATTTCTTTGGTTCTTTCCCCTTTAACTTAGCAAATGGCTAAATATTTTTTTTTACTAATTTTGAAAACAGCCTCTAGGGAAAACCCTCAGACTATAGATTCTGACTGTTGATGCAAAATGAAACTTTGCTTGACACATAAGCTATACACTTGCTGTACTCTAATTTTTACATGCAACTCTACAAAACAATCTGTTTTTTTATTAAGCAGCTGTAAATACTATATTTTGCTTAAATCAAAGTAAAGAATAAAGTAGAAATTGATTTAGCATTGAATTTAATCTTTAGGGTAATGAGAAAAAGAAACATGTCTCACGATTAACACTTTTACATCTACAAACTATTTGAATCTATACAAGTGCAGATGTCTAGCACTTATATGTGGCAGTTTGAAGAATTAGTTCATAATATTATCTGGAAACTCTTGAACATAAGACAGAAATTATCAAGTAAGATTATTCATTATTGGTAATCTATCGTTTTGGGTACGTAAAATCGCCCGCGGCTATTAATGTACGAAAACGTTACCTCATTGTCAAGGCTTTAATAGAAGTATATTGCCATATGTTTGTGTCAAATATTATAGATAAATGAATAATAAATCTAAATCAATGGGTAAATATATCGAAATAGGCCAGAAATTAACTTCAAACAGCAGTGTCTGAGAGCAAGATTTGCTATATAAACAGCAACCATTTGTAAAATAGAGTGGCTTCCCCCTGAATCTCCCGCTATAAGCTTATAAAAATAAAACTTAAACAAGATGGCTGCTATAGTAAATGAGCAAGGTTGCATCTGTTGGAAACATCGCTAGTCTTCATTTATTACTGAAAAGTTTTAATTCAATTGTTTAAAAACAGGTACCTAAATGAAACAAGGAAACATTTTTGTATTTTAAAAAACATAAATCCTCCTCAAAATGTGAAATAATTATTAAAATTTAAGGAGTTCACCTGTTTTATCACATTACAAGTCGCGGGCGATTTTACGTACCCAAAACGATAATTACCAAATTATTAAATGGACACCAGCGAGAAAAGTCTCAAAGGTATTTGAGAGGTCCATAAATTAATTTTAAAATCTTGCACGGCGTAGTTACAATTAATATGGTTATAAAATCCTGTCTTTCTGGGTTTTTTCGGACTTTACTAAAGATTGGATGTATTTGATGTTTTTAATATTTTCGGTAACTAAATAAAAATGTAAAAAAAAGCAAAAACAATTTGGTTTTCATGTGTAATGGCAACATAAACAATGGCATCCTGCTATTCGATAGGCCGCCATAAATTTTATTGTACACATTGTAAGCTAAAAATAGAAAAAGTGGGTCATGGTGTTTAAATTTGCACTGTTATTTAAAAACTTGATCTGCAAAGTTTTGTAAACAAAATAACTATAAAGTGGGGCTGTCAGAAATCGATCACGGAGTTCCTTTACAGCCAATCAATGTTTGTCTTACGAAAGTGAAACATCGGGTTATAACTTAGGCTTGATGAAAATAAATAGAAATGTAGCCTATGAGTATGAGAGAATCTAGAATCAACTAGTCTAGAGTCTAAGTCTAGAGTCTAGACTAGTCATAGTCAAGACTCTAGCTCTAGATTTAGATCTAGATCTAGATCTATTTAATTTTTTATCATTTATTTAATTTATTACTTAGAAGACAATAGATCTAAATCTACTTACTTAGTAGTACACGTACAATAGTTAAACTTTAAATCTAGATCTTGTAGATCTAGTAGTTTGATCTCAAAACTTAACCAACTTATTAGCTTAACTAAACTTAACTTGTTTCTGTTTGCAATGTTTACAGAGGAAACCAGTATCTTCCGGTTACTTAAAAAGATGGAACAGTTGGGCTCTCTAAACTCTCTAGGCCTAAATGTATCTAGATCTAGTATGGATCTCCACCCCTTCCCCCCCCCCCCCCCCCCCCGATTATTACCTCATGCCATTATAGTTCACTATACCTGTTCATTATTATTTTGATTATCTCATTTGCAATTACCACACACTTGAGAATTCATACTTGATATCGGTAAAGTGAAAAATAGGCATTTAATTAAAAAATGCCAAAGTAGTCCTACGCACAATTCCTGCCTGTAGTTTAGGCCTAAATAAAAATCTATATTTATTTGTTCGCTTCTATTGTATGTGCATGATGTACAAAAAACGAAAACGTTGAATTATTCTGTAACGTTCACGGGGTAGTGGTGGGTCAAAACGTTCAGTAAATGCTTAGTATTTATATTTTACTTAGCACGATCCATGAGGTTTTATGTTATTTTAAAAATGTTGAATTACTTCCCCTTATACTTTATGATGTAGGCCTAACCTCCATCATAAAATAAAACGAGGTAGGCCTATCTAGTAGACTCCCCACGATAAAAAAAATGAAGTTCTCTACGCTAATTTACATATGACAATTCACCATAAAATGCACGGAATATTTATCGAAAATAGTGTGACATTTTATATCAGCCTACTGATGGGGCCTAATACGTAGTTTCTATAAAAATTAGCTAATATGAAAATTGAACCGCTTCAATTCAACAATGTATGGAGAGTTTATAAAATTTAGTTGCGATCAATTTCAAGGTTACTATATCTAAATCAATACAAAACGTGACCAAAACTAATGATAATATATCCTATACTAACAAACAGACTAGCCCACCACTTCACGAGTTAAAATTAGACATGACAGTCAGTATTGCCTACTTGCCGTATCAAGCGCCCTATAGGCCCATACTGTTCCTCATTAAAGGATGACGTAAAAAAAAAAGATACTAAGAATCGCTGCATTTTTAAAACCTGTGCTAGTTATAGGACTCACGATACGGGTTTACTCACTGATTTTTTAAATATTTTTTTTACCAGCTTTCTAACAAAAAGCAACACGAAACTTGAAGTTACTGCATTGTAAGTCTAGGTTATCACAAATTATGATGACTCGCTCTTATAAGTTATATATTTGTGAATATCCTGTTACTCTACAGTTAAGGTTCGTTGCTTTCAAGTGATTAGTCGCCCTGCTCTACATAACTTAGTCAAGCAAGACCAACCTTTACGCTGTTTTTTTTTTTAATTTATTTTAAGCACACACAAGTGAGAAACTCCTGTGAACTGTGACTCGTCATTTTTCCCCCACGTCTTTACAGGCGGTTACCCTTTGGGCACTCGGCGCTTTCGCACATTGGTAAGACTTGTAACAACTATAGGCCTACAATAGTGTACAGGTATAGTAAAGTAAGTTGTAGGTCACAGGTAAAGTTGTACACTTGAGTAAAGCTATGGTAGGATAAATGCATTGTATTATTTTTATAGTATGGTAGGTAACAGTTCTAGTATATGGGTTGGGTAAGATAGGTAACAGTTCTACTCTAGTGTACAGGTAAGATAGGTAATAGTTCTATTCTAGTGCACAGGTAGGATAGGTAACAGTTCTATTTTAGTGTACAGGTAAGATAGGTAACAGTACTATTCTAGAGTACAGGTAAGATAGGTAAAAGTTCTATTCTCTAGTATACAGCTAAGATAGGTAACACTAACAGTTCTGCACATGACTAGGAAGGACAGTGACTAGTCATGATTACAGAGACATCCAACTTAGCCAGCATGTTGTAAAGAAGACACTGACTTGAACTCACCATATCCATTGAATCCATAGCAAGACAATTTAAAACATATACAACATCGTATTTGTGAGGGTGGCTTTGGGTCAAAAACATCAACTCTACTTGACCTATCTTGTGAACTAATGCTAAATCTATAAGACAGATCAATCACTATAACAAATGTCACACAACTGCATCCATTGAAAACATTCTACTTGTAGGATACTACACAGAGTTAATTAACAAGGGCAGTTCATGATGTAGTATTAGTAAGCACATTGATATGTAATAATTCGTAACAAACAAAGCAGATATTTATAAATGTCTACATTTAATCTTCATGAATAAAGAAGCACACATATAATGTACAGCTGATGCCAGTAGCAGAATCTTTTCTCTTCTGGTGGTATGGAAGATTGAGTCCTCTTGTTAAACAACATTGTCTAGCTTTAAATTTCAAACTCAAAAAAATAAAGCTTAAAAAAAAAATCACAGATGTTACAGGAAAAAATAGTACATTAACAAAAAAATGAAACCAATGAAATAGATATACTTGACTTAATCAGAAATGGGATTTTAAGAATAAAGTTATCAATACACAATTTTTATTTGTTAAGAGTAAGTGACCTAACCACAGAACAAGAACATCTTGATAAATGACAGCCTTGAAGAGATTTCAAAATGCTAATTATACGGCTTCAACTAAGAAAATGGTACAAAACACGAAACTGCAGTATATTTTAACATTAGAGCAGTTATATTTCAAGATTACAACACAATACTGAATCTTCTGTAACCATATTTTACTAGTAAGCAACCCAACCTCTGCTTAACTTTATAACTGAAAATAAAAAATGTAAAAAGTGCAATGTGAATTGTCTCCCTTGGTTTTTGTATTGATGAGCCTTCTGTCTATGACTAGAAAGCGAACACCTTTTCACACATCGATTCTCACAGTATGTTTAAATGGCAGAGGAATGTGCCTGATATTGTTCAAGTACCTCAAAAAAAAAAAAAAGACTAATAAAAAAAATATACAAATTGCAGCTCAAGTGAATATTCCAGAAATAAAAAAATCTCACTATCTTCAAACATGAGCACTGACATGTACCATAACAAGTGAACTTACAGGTTTTTTCAAATGTATGTGTTTGCACTGGAAGTGCTTGACAAAACTTTTATGGTGTACATATTTACAGCATGGAAATGAAAAAAAAAAGAAAGATGGACTGCATTTACACATCAAGTTGCAAGGACTCGGGCTCAGCTGAAATTTTAAAATTATAAATTTGATTTTGTATTTAAAAAGTTATGACTGCATGCATTTAATGTTTTTGTTTTCAAGCTGAAATAATGCAGGTTGATAATACAATAATATAAATAAATATGTATACAACAATCCCAGCAAGCTTGATTAAGTTGTGAAAATGTTTGTTGCACCATTATAAAATCCAGCAAAAGTCTTTGAACTGAAATGTATCTAAACTAATACTTTATTCATGAGATTTAACAGAACAGTAACCACAACATGTCTTGGGTTAAAGAAAACTTGTTTATTGAAATAAAATACTTTAGTGTTACTACATTTGAGACGGGAATTGAATAGATTAATAAAATTACAGTAAATCTATGTTCTAACAAATGTATGAATAGGTAAATCAAAGAAATACGGTTAAAATATTTGTTGTAATAATAGCAATGCAGCATTTTTAAAGTCCAAATGGAAAGGGACTGTAAAAAAAAAAAATAAAGTAAAAAAATAAAGTATGTTGTACTTAGATTTAAAACTACAAGATATAAAATCTACCTTAAAAACTGAGGCTGAAAATTGTTTATATGTCAGCTCTGATAAAGTTCTAAATCAGTCACAGACATGACAGCTATATAAGTAATGATTCATCTGATAATGTAGACAATGACAGTGAAAAGTAATTTACTATTAACAGATGTAAGTGAGTGGAAGAGTTAAGAGGGAAATCCTTATTTATTGACATGTTAACAATAAATGAAACAACAACAATGAAACAAAACCCAACAAAACTGACATTTTCTACTAATACAATATTTAACAATAAAATGTAAGTACCAGCCTTTGAAAGCTGTCACACAGTTAACATTTAGAACAATTAAATAAAATTAAGAAAAATTAAATCTGTACAAGTTTATGTAGTGACACTTCATCAATCACTCAATGTCAACAGGTCAAAACCATGATTAAAGTTTGTAGCACTTCAAAAACAGAAGCTGTGGTGGGTAGAAAACAAAATATTCACAGCATACAAGGATCTGCCCAACACCATGTCATTTAGTCCTAATGAAAACAGTCAAATACAAATCGTGAATGTTAAATTAAACTACTCAACACTATTTTATAGTATATCATGTCATATCTCATATTTAAATAATATTTGAGAATTTTCTAATGACCTTTTGAACAAAACCAGAGATTAGTGAAAAGCTATAATGTTTCAATGTAAAAGTAAAATATTAAAATGTTGAAACATTTAAAAAACTTATTTTCTTATTTATAACAAAATTTTAAACTGCAAAACTCAAACAAGGAAAAAAATGTGCTTTTTGAAGGGGCATGTGACAAAAATCATAACTATGAAACCAAAACTGAAACAACTCCAAAAACAAGAATCAATCACATTAAAGGGAAAAAAATACAAAAAAGTAAACAAGCTAATTTTTAAAGCAATTAAATAAAAGTATTGTTAATAATAGCAATACAAAATTAATAGGCTGCAATAACCAACCTATCAATACATTTTTCAATATTCTACAGCTTGTTGAGTGATTTTGTATTTCTTAATCAATATTATCTAATTTTACCACTAAAACTAGACTATAAGATTTAATTTTCAGGAAGAAATAAAGACTGATAGCGATTGCTACCATTTTTAAAGCATATATATGCTAAACAATTTACCATAACATTCTATTTTGTACCAGATTTCATAAATGAATGTTGATTTTCATTTTGTGTTTGCTTAAAATTGATTATTTTGAAAATAACTCAGACATTGCTGATACAAATACAAGTCAGATCTCATAATATATCTTCAATTTAAAAATAAAAACCTAGCTGGTGGCCAATGCAAATATATGAAAGTATGGTAAACTTAGACCTTAACACCAAACCCCCACAAATACTGTACAAACACACAGAGTTTATATACAGACAAACAATGGACATTCATAATTCTTCCCACAGATTCCTTTTATGGTATGTATTTAATAAAAATAAAATACCTATTCTTGTTTGAAATTTAAAAAAAAATTACTTTGGAGAAGATCTTTGCATGTTAATAATGAAGGAGGTAGCACAGATGAAGCTGAATGTCACAGTTCACATTACAAGTTTTGAATGCATCAGAATATTTCAATGCTTTTAAAATAAAGTATCCATAAAATAGACTCAATTACAAGATCATATGTTGTTTGGAATAATTAGAACAGAAATGACATGATCAAATACAGCAAAATGAAAATCATGTATATAGTTAAGAAACAGAATGTACATATATTAAGGGATAATGTCTAATTGTGAACAAAAAAAATGATAGCTTTAGAATAAACTTGAGCTGAAGTGCAAAAAACATATCTTCACTGTAATTATATCTTTTTACACTGTATAAAGCTGTCACAGTTTGCCTGTATCAGCAAGGTTGGTTTGGTGCAGCAAACAAAACAAATGTGTCTTTGAAACTAAATCAAATGAAAGTTGGTATTGAAACTCAAAACTTTGTTATTGTTAACTGAATCGTCAAAATATTTCATACAAAAAAGTTCAGGCATATTTTAAGAGAGAAACTTACAAACCAGAAATATACTTCTCTGAATCAAACATTGCATTAACATTTTACTCTGATGATTAAACTTGAAATGGCATTATTAGAAGTAAGAAAATAAACATTTAAAACCAAACAAATTAAAAGACATCCACATCATCATTACTCATGTAAAAATTAATTAACCAGTGAAAGATGCCAGCCAATTCATTTATTCATTGTTAACTGATCAAATCAAAATGAACCATCAAATTATTAAAGTAAATCACAATTTAGCAACAAAAAAAATTAGAAAAGAAAAACAGAGCTTTTATAATGTTATCTTTATCTCATTAAAAAAAATCCCATACATACAGCTATAAAAAGCTAAAACAGTTCAGCTGAACTAAATTTTTGTGTAGAAAAGCCCCCATCCCCCCCCTCCCGTTTTTACTGAACAGTGGAGGCAGTATGTTTTTTTAAACATAGGTTTTAGTGTCATTTAATGCCATCATTTAAATAAACGTAGCCAGAAATTTTAAAACCCTTGTACATAAAAAAAACTATCATATCTTTATTATGATCATTTTGTACTGCTTTTTATAAAAAATTATTTAACTAGTTGACTCGTGGGTAGCAAAAGAGCATTATCAGCATCATCTTATACCTGTTTTAATAATTTTAAACATTCATATCTAAATCTGTATATCAATTATTAGCAAGAGCAAACAAAATGTATCACTAATCCCTGCTTGTTGTGAAAATGTGTTAAACATAAGACTTAGGGGTTGTGTACATGAGATCCCCTTGGCAAATGTCAACCTCTACCAGCAGTAGGTGCAGTGCTTGCATTACATTGTGCTACCTGTGCTGCCTTTTGCTTCAGCATGGTCCAGTCAAATGTGTAGTCATACTGGTAATTTAGGGTTCTGAAGAGGATTCTGAAAAGTTGACGAAGATACATGTAATCTGGGGCCTCTTCAAATCTCAAGCCTCTGCAGTAGTTCAGATACATGGCAAATTCAGCAGGAAAACCCTTACACAGGACTTCAACTGGCGTTGACATCTTTTTCTCACTGATTTTTTCATATTTCTGCTTCTTTGTATTGGCTTTAAGACCTTGCCATGGCAAGCTTCCACGGTTGAAATACATCAAAACATATCCTAAGGACTCCATATCATCTCGTCGACTTTGTTCAATCCCAAGATGTGCATTGATACTGGCATATCTAGCAGTGCCAGTTAAATTTTTATCTTCACGATATGGGATGTGAGTGCGGGTTCTGCTATCTCTGTACTTTTTTGCAAGACCAAAATCGATCAAGAAGACTTTATTGCAATGTCTTCCAATTCCCATAAGGAAATTGTCAGGTTTAATGTCTCTGTGAATAAAGTTCTTGTTGTGGACATATTCAATGCGTCCTATCATTTGATCAGCAAGCATTAGTACTGTTTTCATTGTGAATCTCCTCGAACAAAAGTTAAACAAGTCTTCTAGACTTGGCCCCAGAAGATCCATAACGAGAACATTATATTCCTTTTCCTGGCCATAGTAGCGAATGTGTGGAATACCTACGCCACCTTGTAAAATTTTATACAACTTACTTTCGTATAAAAGTTGTGGATGACGAGCTTTACATGATTCAAGTTTTACTGCTACTTCTTCTCCGTTTGTTATGTTGATTCCCAGATAAATGTCACCAAACGATCCACTACCGATTTTTCGAACAAGTCTGTACTTTAAACCAACTATAAACTCGCCAGACTGTTTCCCTGTACGTTCTTGTGGCTGTTCCATGGTTAAACAATCGAGTTTTGAGTGATTCAAAAGTCAAACAAAACCCACAAATTGTCCACTTTAATGATAGAATTTGGTTGCCATCTTGGGTGTTGCAGCACAGCAATCGTATCCCACAGTTCCAATCTTACCATAATCCCGCACAACGCAACAATGCGCATGTCTCGGCGGAACTTCAACACGGTGAAGAGTTGACGACAAAGAGGCTGGAACACATCTGCTGAAGAGTCAGGAAGCGATGGTATCTAAACAACTACACTGAATTTTTTTACACACTTTTTAATAAACTTGTTAGGAGTAATCTTTTCCATAATGCCAAGGAACGAAATACCTAGACAAGGTTCGCTGGCCATGCCAGAGGTCACAAATCCTTTTGTGCACGAACTTAAATTAAGTTTACTGGATAAAATACAGGTAAGATTTTGAAAAAAATCCTACTTTCATTTTAATGTTTTTTTTAATTCTTTAGTTCGGAAATAGACTAGTCTAGATTTATAAACCCCACTTGGTCACCGTCATGTCTTATTTTATTTCTTCTAAAAAATCTAACAATTTAACATACATTCTACTTGATCTGTATTTTATTAGCCTAGCATGCCTATAAATAGGGATTTTGGTAAAAAAGCACTAATCATCATATAAAAATAAAAATTACATATTCTTGTAGAGCTCAACTATATGAAAACAAAACAAAAAAAATTTTCTGTCTAGCTCAAATAGTTTTTTTTTAGCGAATTTTTTTGTGAGGGGTGGAATCCCCTTACTTTTGCATTGGCCAATTGTGACAAGTCATGGTATACCTGAATAAATTGAGCATAGTTATTTTACTTGCAGTTGTATTTTGTTCATATTTGCAGAGTTTAACTAGAATGGTATATAGAACTTGTAAATGCTGTTGAAATGAATAAAAATAATACAGAACTTATATTTTTGTGTTGGCTTCCTCCCATAACCCCAAAAAACTGTGTGCTGCGCAAATATAAAAATGTTTCTAAAGCCATATTTTATATAAATACAGCAAATGAAAGAACTACAAAGTTAGAAATCTAAAGTAAATGACTTGAACACTGTTATGTGCATATAATTGCCTCATTATTTTGAGCAGGTGAAGTAGAGTCCATCTTTAAGCCATTTTGTTATAAAACTGCTGCGCAAATATGAAAATGTTTTTAAAGCAATATTTTCTATAAATACAGTGAATGAAAGAACTCCATAGTCAGAAATCTAAAGTAAATGACTTGAACACTGTAATGTGTCTATAACTGCCTTGTTATTTTGGGCAGGTGAAGTAGAGTCCATATAAAAGCCATTTTGTAATAAGTGAAATGAAGTTATCAGATCAATGTTTTTATGTGTGAATTGTGTATGGATTCTGATTTTCAGCATATAACTATATCTAAGGGTAAGTAGAACTTGAATACTTAAAATTACAGTTAGCACAATGCTAGTGTTAGCAACAGACAGGTAACGATCTAGGTCTGACTCTTAGTCTTAGTCAGTCTAGTCTGACAAAATTGGATTTTAGGAAAAACATATTCTGCAAAACTAGAACTAGAGCTGAAAAAATTAAAGATGGGTATGTAAATATATTTTGAAATAAAAAATTAGGAGATTTGTTTGCACATTCCATAAGAATGCTGTTGTTAGTTGATCAAACTTAAGGCCGGAAGATCGGGATGAAAAAATATAACAATGGTGGCAACGCGACCTACATACAGTGACCACCTCTAAACGAGTATATCTAATGTCAGAGTCAAAATATCCAAAAACAAATATCATTTCCACATATATAAGATATGTCTGCTCAGTAATCTTCACTCATCTAGAATAACCTTTTAAAAAATCGTGATTCCAACGTATTTGAAACTAGCCTTCATACAGGGGGAAGACCAAAGCAGAGACAGCGTGCAATCAGATCGCTAAGCCATCAAAACAATGGGAAAACCATTCTACTTTTCATTTAACATTAGGAAATGACCTTTTAAACTTAATTAATTACCATAAATTAAAAACTTATTAGTATGCAAAACCAAATCTCGTGCGCCCGGTATCAGAAAGTAATGGGCGATTTCGGGTCATGTTTTTACCGCGATCTCGGCCGATACCGACAACCCTACTATAAATAATAATTTTGGTAATCTATCGTTTTGGGTACGTAAAATCGCCCGCGGCTATTAATGTACGAAAACGTTACCTCATTGTCAAGGCTGTAATAGAAGTATATTGTGATATGTTTGTGTCAAATATTATAGATAAATGAATAATAAACCTAAATCAATGGCTAAATATGTCAATATAGGCCAGAAATTAACTTTAAACAGCAGTGCCTGCAAGCAAGATTTGCTATATAAACAGCGGCCATTTGTAAAATAGAGTGACTTCCGCCTGAATCTTGCGCTATATGTCAATAAAAATAAAACTTTAACAAGATGGCTGCTATAGTAAATGAGCATGGTTGCATCTGTTGGAAACATCGCTGGTGTTCATTTATTACTGAAAAGTTTTAATTCAATTTTTAAAAAACAGGTACATAAATGAAACAAGGAAACATTTTTGTATTTTTCAAAACATAAATCCTCCTCAAAATGTGAAATAATTATTAAAATGTAAGGAGTCACCTGTTTTTCACATTACTAGTCGCGGGCGATTTTACGTACCTAAAACGATAGATTACCATAATTTTAATTCTCATAACTCCACTCATAGAATCATTTTTTGTAATCTTGGGTAGTCTAGAGTCCAGTCTTGTAATAAAAAAAGAGGGGGGGGGGGTTGTGTTAAGATAATCTCTATCGTTTTATAAGCGTAATCCATGAGTTAACTGTTAAGCATGAATACATTGAGTTCAGGTGTTAAGATTTATGTTTGGGAAATACTCACAGACCTTGTTTTTTTTTTATAAAATTATATATTTATAGGACAGGGGCACAGGCCTAGATCTAGCGAGATCTAGATCTAGGCCTAGGTGATCTTCAGTAGGCTAATTAAAGTTGTTTAAAATTAGTTGGTTTAATTCTGTTAATCATCTAATTTTAATACTAATACCTGACCTAGACCACATAGTAAATAGAATGATTTTTGTACTTTTGATTAGGTTGCGGTCATGTCAGTGACTATCGCCCCCATTCGTTTGCTTCTTGTGATTATTCTCCTACTGTTAGCCTGGCCAGTGGCAGCACTTGCTGTTGCTTTTAGGTCAGAGGAGGATAAATTAAAACCAATTACAGGATGGCGATTGTGAGTAAAGCTTTATTTTAAATGCACCTTTCATTTCCAAACCATTTAAAATATTATGCCCCAGTTAAATACCTATTTCTTACAATGCTCGTTTATTTTAATTTTAAAAATCAAATGGCTCTTCACAGTTCTTAATCAACAGAAATTGTTAATTTGTGTCTTCTCATAACTTTTTAATTACACAATTAGAATAAAACCTGAATATTCAAAACTAAGTTGACTATATAACTATATTTCTTAGAGCTTTTACACCCAAAGCTTTTAAAAATCACCAGCATTTAGCTTTTACTTATTACCTCATAAGTATTTTCCTTTAGTGCTAACATTATGTACAGTTTATAGGTAGCTATAAAACAAGAGTTTTTATTCATTTTATGTTGATTCTTTTATTAATAACATTTCTATTGCTCATTATGAACAATTCAATTCCATAATATGTTATTTTATATATTTAAAGAAGTATTTTCTTTAATGCTATATAGATTGCTATCATGACTGTTAAATTTAAAAAAGAACTACTTTTTTTTAAAATATAAAATTATAGGATTATACCTGAAGTTTCCATAGTTGTTTTTTAAACAGCAAGTAATTGTAAAACTTCTGCAGTCCTGTAGTCATTAGAGTGAATCAGTATCAAACTGTAATGTAAATATGGAGTGACTTTTTGTAAATTGTAAAATTGTTTTCTATATATTTCATAATGTGGAAACTTCAGGGTTTTCCTCATGCTACAGCTAATTGTATTGCTTAATCCAAATAATTTTTTATAGATTATTGAGACCTGTTGTACTCTTCCTATGCCGAGGTGTATTTTTTGTTGGCGGACTGTATTGGGTAAAAACCAAAGGAAAGCAGGTCTCATCTAAGGATGCACCCATTTTGCTTTTGGCGCCACACTCATCCTTCCTAGATGCTTTGCCAACAGTTGTTCTTGGTCTCACATCAGTGGTAGCTAAGGCTTCCACTGAAGATATTTTGTTGTTTGGAAGTAGGTTGGCTAGACCTTTTAGAATATTTTAAGCCATCTCAAAAGACAGTGCTGGTAGTAATTAATGTGCAGGTTTCGTTAGGTCATGAAGGATTTTGATTTATAACATAGTAAAACATTTTCACCAAGTCATGCACAAATCATTATCCTTATTTTTTTATATTGTTTTTAATTATCTAAAAACATTAACGTTATATGAAGCTTTATTTAGCAACATTTAAGACATAATGAACTCTGATCTACTTATATTTGAGTTTTTAGGTATCTTCTTAGCTCTAACATGCTATGTTTGTAGTAGTGATACATGTATACAAAAAATGTATATCACCTCACTTTTTTGTTTTACTATCAGCAGTCAATACATTTTTTTTCTCACATGATTTTATAGGTTGGCTACTAAGCCACTCATATTGATAGGGCGTGCAATCATCTTAGCTGCAGGATTTTCTATTGGGCCTGTGCGTGGGGTGAGAAAGTCTGCTTGCGAGGCCCCTGTTGTTGTTGCTGCACCTCATTCTGGTCTGTTTGACATGATTCTCTACTTCTTGGAGACCCCCATGTCCAGCCCTGTGTCGCGTATGGAAAACTACTTAGTTCCTATATTTGGAAGTATGTCTTTAGCCTTAACACAACCTGTGTGTGAGAACAGCAGCTATTTTCTCAGCATTCAGCAACCCTACCCAGAAAACCCTTGTGAACCATACCTGACTGATAACCTCTAATTCTTACAAGTTTCTTCTCAGTTATTTCACCATATTCTTTCCTTATCATTATTTTACATTCCAGGAGCTTTTTTTTTTATTTGTTTGTTACCTTTTTCAACTTTTTGCAAAACTGTACTGTAATGCTTTAGCAAGATTAAGCTATCCCAGGCATAAAACTAAAATGTTTTGTGCCAGTTTCCCTTCTATCATTAGAAGTCACCATGTGACCCTTATATAACATAATGGTGTGTGTCCTGTGTGTTAGTGTTCATCTGCTTCCTGGAGGGGACTGGTGGAAATGGATTGTGTTAACACAAGTGTGTGCTGTGGTTAATTGGCATTAGAGGCAGTATGAATCATCTAGTTAATGATTCCATGTACAATGCTTTGTCTGATTCATCCTAGGTGAACTAAGGCTATTGATTTTATCCCATTCATCACCTTTTTTAAAAACTATTTTTTTTTTAAATCACAGATTTTTAAAAACTATTACTTGAGTATGACAGTGTTACTTTACAGAAAAGTGTGTAACAGTATCTCTTTTGGTTACAAAGTAGTTTGTACATTTTTCTTCAATAACTACAGAGACAATAAAATACTTAAAAAACTTTTTAAAAAACCACGTTTTTCTTGTGGACTAAAAAGTAGAAAATAAATTTTCATACATTTGATGACAAAAAACGTGGGTACGTTCACCATCAAATTTCCCGACCCATCTGCCCGACCCACGTTTTTTGTCATCAAATGTATGAAAATTTATTTTCTACTTTTTAGTCCACAAGAAAAACGTGGTTTTTAAAAAAGTTTTTTTTAAGTATTTTATTTTCTCCTTTTTAGTCCGTTGCTACACATGAAAAACGTTGTTTTTAAAAAAGTTTTTTATTTAGTTTATTTGCTACTATATCTAATGACTTGATTAAGTATGACTTGACTAAGTGTTTATAAATACACGGACTAAAAATCTTGATTCGAACCTGGGTTGTCGCGGCCACAACGCGAAGTACTAACCACTATACGATCACGGCCAGCGCGCTCACATCGATTGGGGCCGAAGTAACTGTGCCAATAGGCCTCCAGTCTTGTCGGTATCTTTAGAAATCATGTCCTCAATTTTATCGTCCTTGGGGCGTAATTAAATTAAGCTAATTACGGTCTCTAATTGCTAGTTTTTATGATTGCATCTGAAATTGTTAGGCGAAAGTAGCCTACATGCCAAATTTCAGATCTATTGAGCAATCAGAAGTGGGCTAATTTTCGATGTCAATTTTAACAACAAACAAACAAATCCACAAATCCACAAACGCGAAGCTGAGTTAAGAAAAACGTGTTAAAAAAGAAAAATCGAATTAAGGTCAAATGCTTATATTTTTAAAAATCCTTTTGGTGTGAATTGAAGGAATCGCGGGTGGTCAGTTTTTTTTCTATGCGGAAATATTTTGTGTGAATACCTACACCGAGATCTAGTTAAATGTGGGCTGTTTGATTGTTTGCATGGCATCATAAAAATATCTGTTGCGCTGTGCGCTCTGATTAACTCTCAACTGTTAGCTCGTTAATATGTAACACGTGTTCGGTAATCTGCTTCCCGGCAATGTTCCATCCCCATCAATTCAACCGGTTCATGTTTTGTATGAAGTGGGCATTACATTAAATAGCCATCGCAATGTAGGCAATATCATATAACCTTAATAGATGAAGGCAGCAAATGCATGGTGTATATTGAATATAGAATCTACTGATGAACAGCTTTCAGTAGCACATGAAGATTACATTACTGTCATTATCTTTGTGAACTAGCAGCTGTCATGGTACGATCCACCGTAACGTCATGCGCAAGAACCACGTTGTACAAAATGACGCCATTCTCCCACCGGCTGTGTAGATGACGTGTTTGTCGAACTCAAGTAAAAAAATGAACAGCTATCGATCACGTTTTGTGTGTGTGTGTCCAAGTTTTGTATGCTGTATTGAATTTCACAAACGATTCTTTACTCTCTTTCCTTCCTTCCTTTCCCGGAGACATTAAAGTTTCAAGAGTAACGTTTGACGCTAGCGTTACATTAATATCATACAGATTTAATCAGGTTCCTCGTCTTTGACCCATAGTATGTTCCCCCACCTCGAGCCGGGATCGCAAATAGCAAACGTTATTTCCCAGATAGAAAACGGTAAATGTTTACACGTCTAACAAAATTCCTTGCCTGCACTAAGAGCAAGGGTGCACTAGCCACAGCGTTTCCATGAATCTTTTCAAGGGTCTCATTTTTGTCGCGTTTAAATTGGCCATCAGTCTTATATTTCTCACACGGCTGTTCGAATTCTCTACATTCATTTCTCGTTCGCGGGCGTCTTAGAATATCAACACACAATCGTTACTCATTCTGCACAAGGGGAAACAAATTGTCGACGCCTCTGTTTCCTCATACCTTTTTTTTTTTTAAATGTGCCGTCAATATTATGCAGGCTGCACAAATGTTTAGAGAAGCCACTGGTTTTTGGCTCCCAGCGCGCCGTCTGTTATATCTTCTAATAAACAACTGATGGACAGTTGAAAGAGATAACGAACTTTGGCTTGAAAAACCAATTACACAATCGGCAAGTTTCTGCCCTCACCGAGTTTCCGCCATGTCATGATTTTGTGATAAGAAAGATTTTATCAAAAGATACGACAGTAATACGCAAGCCCCGTTGTTTAGATTACTCAACTTCTCACTTTTTTAAAGTATCAGTTTCATAAACAGTATACTTCCTCCCCAACTACTGGCTGTTTCCGAACAATGTTTAACATTACTTTCACACACACAAATATTTTTTAAAAAAACGTAATATCGCTCCTTCAGAAACTAGGATGAACCACCCTGAGCTTCTGCCAATTTATGGCTCCTAGGCTATAACCTTGTCACAAGCGGTCTTAAATCACCGATATCAACTATTTAATACCGGTGGCCTTCTTTTCTAAATCCAAAGATTTATGGCCGTGCTATTATGTCAGTCTTCTTTTTAAATTTCTTTTTGAAATTACTTTTCAAATGAAAATTATCTTTTGGTAGCTATTGTTAATGAATTTTTTAATATTTTAATACCACACTTTTCGTCACTGAGCCTCCGTTGAAAGATAAACAAAAATTCTGGCGCCTTCCCTCCTTCTAGAATCCCATACAATATCATTTACCCTAGTGTTTATAGCTATGAGTATAACCCTCACTGATCTAAACGTCATTGGAGCGAAACGCCTGTGGTCGAACATTTTAAATGTAAGTTAATAAAAAAAAAAACCGATGTGATGATAGGGTATAAGATACATTACTGTCTCCAGGCTTTTCCTCTTACGTTATCGTTACAATAGTTGCAACTCGTTTCTTCCGCCCCCTCTCCCTTTCTTATTTTTTAAAAATTGGGCCATCTATATATATATTTTTTTTTTAAATACACAGGTGTAAATGTACTGCTTTATGAAGGGACTTGTATCCTGGTCCGTTTACAGGACTAAACACCGGGGGGGGGGGCACAACCAGTGAAGGCATTTTGGAAGATTCGTGTGGGTTCTAGTATGAACGTGATGTCACCTCTGTTTGTGTCCATCGATCGGTTCCCACAACTGACAGTCAGACGGTCAAAGTAGCCTTTAGTGTTTGCATTGTCTCACGCTCCTGTCCATCACAGGGACCGTGGACTTGTTTCAGTCCTCTCCCGGTCCCGTCGGCATACTTGCCTGCCGTCTACGCCAACTCGCCTCATATCATAGTCGGTGTTCTGGTAGTCGACTGTCGGTGGTTTATTTTTAACAAAACGCTTGAGTAATTTTCATGTGGTGCAATGTTTTATCTATTTCTGGTTACACACCCGAGGCTGAACAATGTGGATGGAAGGAAAAAACGATTTAAAAAGGGTATAATGGAGGGGGGGAAATTAAGTATCACGAGTGGCACTGTCACAAATTATAGACGTCACAAAGAGAAGTCAAGACGTGACTAAAAATAAACCCGTCATGATATAAGCAGGCTACCTTATTAGTTTACGTGTACAAAATGGGCTTCCTTCCCATCCCAGTTTGATTTCAGGATTTTACACGTGGCAGGTGTGACGTTTCATGGGCAAACATCCCGATAGGCCTTTTTTTTTTAAAGAAAAAAATATCTAAGGACTGGTTAAGTACCAGTAGCTTTTGTACGGGCCGATTAGGTAGGCTACCGGTAGCTTTATTCCTGGTCATTTATTTTAAAATATTCTTTTCTGCTTGGCTTCAAAGGTTACAGTACTACTGAATACGCTTAAATTTGTGTAATCGTTAAGGTTTTAACACGAGGGAAAGCGAGTAAAAGCTAGGAGTTTGTAATAAGTCGTTCAGCCATTATGTTTATTTTTATTTTACTGTTAACGCCCCATTTGGAATCTAAGAATAACCTTATCTCTAGAATAACCCGAATCGACTATTGATTACACGGTCTTAAATCGGCATAGCATGATCATTACTTGAACCTTTTCCCCCTTCTATTTATTGCTCCCTAATCGATCCCGTGATCCTACTCATCTGTAGGCCATTTATAATACACAATTTCCATACCAGCGTGGTTCCTTCACATCAAGGAGTCTCAAGCTGGGGGTAAGGAATAGGGAGGTTCCCTAACGAGTTTTATAGCGGGGTGTGATCGTGCGGGAGAACATGATTGCTAATACCCCGAGTTTGTGGACCCCCCCCCCCAGCAGATAAGGACAGCATTTAAGAGAGAAAACTCCGAAATCAAACAATTGCTCCCTTACATTTTTTTTTTGGGTGGACAAATGCTATGGAAACAAATCTAGAAAGAAAAGCAGATTGAAGTCGACCATATGGCACACAACATGTTGAATCATTATACTCAAATGTGTTAGAAATTCCCCTTAGAACGAAGATGAGGTAGTTATGATATTAAAACGTAGTATTGGTCGTATAGCATGAACGGGAACTTGTCGGCTTTGTTGTAGTGTTTGTTATTTAGTCGTTTTTGTCATGACCCTGGCGCCCGGCTCCCGCGGTATGTACTGTCTAAACACCACAGCATATCGTATAGGGAGGGGGGGGTGCATGATGGGAACCTGATAGGGTGCATTATGGGAACCTGATAGAGACAACCCAAATCGTGCATCAAAAGTGTGTCTGCTGATTTTTTTTGTAAGTTAAGGATCTACCTTTTACATGATTGTCATTTGAATAAAAATATCCAGTTGCAAATCACTCGACTAAGTGTTGGTGCACTAAAACCTCGAAGTACACTTATCAGGTGAACCCGGTCCAGCCAACATTTTATTAAGCGTTATCGGCTGTGATGTGACAAAACGTCTTTTAGCTAATGTTCAGTTATTGAATCATGGTGTAGATATCTTGAAAGGCTGGGGACCGCTGCATTACGTCAAAGCCTCCATTTAGCTCAAACATTTGTATTCATTCTACAGCAGCCTTTTAACACATGTCTCAGTCTGAGAAATGGAGGTTGTGTTTAAATCATTGATAGACATCCATTAAAGCGGATGTGGCGTAGAAGGGGATGGCTTACAAGTAATTTGTATAGTATTATTGATTCGTACTGCACTCTATGATAGACACATTTCAAGTTAATATTTTTTTTATGTCCCAATTCAGATGTTGCTTATGCGACCAGTGTGGGTTTAAATGTGTGTGAGCAGTTTTATGTGGACCATAATCGGTTAATCGTTGTAATGACAACTAGTTCCCGGACACTCACGATCTTGGTGCGCATTGCGTAATGTGAATATCGAGCGAATTATAACTTTTTTTTATTTAGCGATCCTCCTTTAAGAAGATAATGATTGTCCTTGGGCAAATCATTAATTGTTTTTATTGCAGGCGTAAAAATCACTAATTGTGTTATTCTCTTCCATTAGACACCGCATGTGGCTGATTTAAATATTTATTCTTAAGTCACGTTTCTCAGTTGTTAAATCTGGGCGGAAGTCTCATTTTAGCGCTAATGACAACGCATTTTTATTACTGGTGTTCTTTAAAGACGGCCTGCCTTTTTTTCCCCCAACGATTGAGAACTATTTTTTTGCTGTTATTAGGAATACGTGTTAAACATACGTCCCTATCACTGCTATTTACATAATTACTAACTACTAACTCCCCTAAACAGTTTTCTCACGACTACTTGAGCCGTGTCAAGGCCTGTCCTATATCCTGCGGCCAGCTGACAGGGACGTCATCTCTCTACTGCGAGCTTCATACACAAATGTTGTATTGTAGTCCTGTCACATTTGAAATGTTGCGCCCGATATTGATTGGTTTTGTTTTTGGACCAGAAGAACGCCAGTTACCGTAAAAGTTGTAGCCGTGCTTATCATCAATCTTTGTCAGAACTTGTGATGCAGCGACTGAAATAACAATAGCAGATTATTCTTCTGAATTGGTTTGTTCCTGATGTCAGTGTTATGGTCTAGCCTAATGTGTACTAGACTTGTCACAACTTGTGATGCAGCGACTGAAATAACAATAGCAGATTATTCTTCTGAATTGGTTTGTTCCTGATGTCAGTGTTATGGTCTAGCCTAATGTGTACTAGACTTGTCACAACTTGTGATGCAGCGACTGAAATAACAATAGCAGATTATTCTTCTGAATTGGTTTGTTCCTGATGTCAGTGTTATGGTCTAGACTCTAGCCTAATGTGTACTAGACTTGTTATATGGCGGGCGTATTGCTTCGTCTGACCCCAAAAAATGAGGCCAGGCTAATGTATCTGTAACGAGAGAAGCGTTATAGTTGTACGGCTGTTGAGTTAATTGGACACGCGGTGATGACATTTCGTTTGCAAAATCTGTATATAACCGTGCCACAGTTTATGGACCAACAGGCGGGTCTTTCCGGGGCGGTACGGGAGAGGGGTTGAAAAAAACCCCCACAGTATTGATAGGCATTACCATTATTTTACCATCCTCTTCCTACATTACAATTAGTTTAAAATAATTGAAATGATGTAGGCTCATAACCAGTTGACACGTAAACTTAAGAACGAAGAAGATGATGTTGTTTTATACTATAATAACTTACAATTTGTTTTACTATTATTTAAGTAATTTGGTTCACAAATGTATGACCCCCACAAATTGGGCGATTATCTGATTTGCAACCCTACCATACCCAAAACGTAAGATTTAAACTTCCCCGTATTTTAGCTTATTAAAAAATCGACTGGTCCTAGACAGTTGGTAATTAAATTTATCGATCTCTACCGTGAAGCCACACGGATTACTGCAGAACATGACTGCCGTGTTGAGAAAACCTAGGCAGGTCACCCCACCCAGCTCTAGGCACTGGTGCTAACGTCACTGTTGGGTTTTGTTGGGCGTACATGGCAACCAGGATCAAACTGTCGGCTGTATAAGGGAAGCGACCTCGGAGATCATTGTTTCACGTCCTTATATTCGGGTCACCGAAGTCTGTCTGTATGTCTGTCTGTTTATTGTAGGGGGTACGAATGAATTAGATCGGAACCTGTGCTGTTAATGGTTTCTTAACTCCTTGTACCTTCAAGAGAAAATAGTATATATATATATATATATATATAGCGCTAAAGCAATTATCGCATTAGCAATTAGGTATTTTGTAATTCGAGATGGGGGTTATAATAGCGAGGCTTTTTCTATTCAATATTTCGTGGTTATCGATTTGTGTGTCTGGTCATGTAGCATTTAAACTCCGAATAATTTATTTTAAATTACTTTGGCAATTGTAATTACATAACAGTTTTTCTTTAGCAATTATCCCATCTCAAAATGAACTCCTATTTTTTAATCCACTTCTTATGGGCCCTGTCGTTCTGCTGCGCCCGCCGTTTCCACCCTCTCTTTATACCGTGGACTCGTTCGGCTAATGATGTTCTGTCGCATTCAATAGCGTTGGCATAATTATTTGTAGGCCTGTGTGTACATATGTATATAGTGTTAATGGTATTGTGTTCGCGTGATATATGTCTTTTGTTCAGCTAAGCGGGTCGTTCATAAGTGGTGTCACGCTATTTACCTTCCTTCACCCCCACCCTTCTACTCTATCGTCACACGGCGTCACAAAATGCCATGCCTCACCTCCCTCCTTTAGATGACATCAGTCTTTCCTTAACCCTAATCCCGGCCCGATAATCTTAATTATAACTAATACTACGAAATATGACCTACATCGCGTTCCGTCCACGTCACATAAGCGCGACCCGTTCCCCTTAGGCGGCAGCCGTCATTTATGGGCGACCCTTAACCTTGTCACCGCCCTCTACACACTCGTTAAGAATTGGAAAGTGGTTTGAGCCGTTGGTTCTATCATCCACGTGAACACGCGACAAATGTATTAGATTATTAGATGGTCCGTGGCTCTAGGTTTCTTCCCTCTTACTCTTAATGCTGGTTTTTTTTTTCTAATGATAGCAACCACTGACTTGGCTACCGTGATGTGGTTGATTCCAGGGGCGGAACTATCATACCGCCAGACCCCGCAATGCGGGGGGGGGGGGGGCCAGGACGTTTAGGGGCCCAGTTCCGACCAAAAAACAATGAATTTTTTTTTCAAAAATTATGTTTTTCATGCATCTTGAAAGTGGTTTTGTAAAAAAAAAAAAAAAAAAAACAGGTCTACTATAGCAGAGATTGTTGCGTAGAAAAATATTTTAAAATCTACAAGAGCTACAGTTTGAAAGGTAGGTAACCATTCACACTACTTCCATGACTTACTGCCCTTCTTTAAAATAGGGATGCCCACGAAGCTCGTTTAAATAGTTTTGTACTATGTACATTAAAAAGCAATTGAATCTCTGAATTGTTATTTAAATAAGACGTACTATACAATAGTATAGCTATAAAAATCAATGTTTTCAAAATTGATATTACAAAAGCCAAAAATGAAAAAAATAAACATAACGCGAGAAACCATTCACGAATCAAGTTAATGTCTTTATATATTTCTGACCAGCATGTTTGGAAACACCTATAATTCAAGAAGAGTTTGAACTAAATGTTTTCTGTTTTGTTATCTCAGAATGGTTATAGATCTATATTGTAATGAAGTAGACTAAATTACTCAGGATATAGCTTATATATATATATATATATATATATATATATATATATATATATATATATATATATATATATATATATATATATATATATATATATATATATATATATATATATATATATATATATATATATATATATATATATATATATATATATATATATATATATATATATATATATATATATATATATATATATATAGGGGGCCCTAGTTTTTTCTTTGCGGGGGAGCCTTTGATTTCTAGTTCCGCCACTGGTTGATTCCTCTTAATAAAACCACTGACATGGTTACAGTGCTGTGGTTGGTTCCTCGTGATTAGCAACCACTGACATGGTTACCGTACTGTGGTTGGTTCCTCGTGACAGCAACCACTGGCATGGTTACCGTGCTGTGGTTGGTTCCCCGTGATAGCTACTTGAAGCCTTCTGTTCTATTAGGTTAAGGTATTACCCTCCCCATATTTTTATGACCTCTGAAATATTTTTGCAACACCTGTGATCGGTTGTTAACGTGAAAATATGAATATCGCTTACATATTTTTCAAAAATCCTCACGTGATTTCTACACTCAAGTTTAGTCAAACTTACCTTCCCAGTCATTAACCTCGTGTACATTTATCTCGCCATTGAAATATGTACGCTATCTAGTATCTCTTAACATCAGTGATGTGGGAAAGGTGCATGTCTGTTTGATAAATGTCTTTTCGATTATAGCATCCTTTAGGTAGTTGTAGGTTTCAGGAGCTGGTAAGCCCATATTTTCCCCCATTTTATAAAGGGCTTGCAAGGGGGGGGGGCATTCTCCCGTAAAGGCCAACATTCATTACTTTGAGTTCCGCGGGTTAGCAGCCGGTTGATAATTAACTATTTAAGAGCAAATGTGAAATTTGTCACCCATCTTTTGGTTACTGGAATTGTTGCCTAAAATAGACCAGAGTCTGACGATAGTTGTGGTCACTAATTTAGTCTCTTTTTTTTGCCTAAGTTACTGAAACGATTAGGTTATTCACCCATGTTTAACAAAGAAATGATACCGTGCATTAGCTGAACTAGTAAAAGCTATTTCTGTTGTCTTTGTAAATGTAACTCCGTTTTTCAAGTGTGCTAAGAGAAGGTAGCCTTATATTGTGTGACGTAGGAAATGACGCGGGTAATAGCCATCCCACTTGGATACAATATAGGCCACACGGCTAGCATGCCAATGATGATTCATGGGGTGCTCAGTTTTTATCAGACGGCAAAACGTACTTGTTGCATTTTTATTTTGAAATTGGGCCAACAGCTTAGAAGTAAACATTCTTGTCTGAGATGTAACTTTAAACTAAGCCCACAGCCAAGACAAAGGTATAGGTTCTATTGATGGATGCCGGTTTTTTTTTTTTTGTAGCGGATTACTTAGGAAAATAAAGTAAACGCTTGAGAAACTAACAATCTCACATAACATGTATGTTTGAACCGTAAGAGCCTGTACATGACACCTTTCCTCTGCTTTAAAAACCTTTAAACAAACAAGACTCCGTGTCACCGTAGGTGTGGTTTCAACTGTAGCTTCGACTGACTTATCTCCGTGTGCTGTTCCATTACTCACTTGACTGCAGCTATCGCCACCCAAGCCAACCGTTGGCTGGTAATAATGATTGTTTTGCTTCACGGGTGATCAGTTTTAATGAATATCTAATAGGGACAAGGCGTGAGCCCCGCTGGTTTCATTTCTCAACGTACTAGTTATCAGATTGGATATTTCTCCAAGGCATTCACGAAACCGGTTACTCTATTTCCCCTTAGCTCTTTTTGTTTTGTTTTGTGTTTATAGACATAACGGTGTCTAGTGCCAGTTTTTAATTTTACAATACCTTTTTTTTTCTTCGCGTGCGCTCAAGGCTAAGAGAATTTTTTTTTTCTGGAGGGATGGGGAGTAATGATGATTCAGGCACGAGGGAAGAGCTAAGCGCTAATTTTTTTTAAATTTTTTTTTTTGCGCGCGCGCGTTAAATTATGAGTGTGTTTGAAGACAAAGAACAGTTAAAATAAGTTAAGTGCACTGTTAGTATCAGAACTCACCTTGACGCCGATCACTGTGACTAACAACCCAATGATCGAATATGAGTTTGAGTTGTGTGTATAACGTAGTGCACCTCGCTAGAAGCTGTCAACAGTAAAGTTAAACACAATCAACATAGAACTATGACGTTCTATTTGTTTTTTAAATTAGTAAATGTACAAGGAAACGACAGTAATTTGGAGCACACCCCTAGACATGAACAGGGCGAAAATCCTTGTTGACACAAGGGAAGATAATAAAGGTTATTTCCCTATTTCTGTCCACTGTAACCTTTTCCTTACCAAAGTAAAGGGGGGAAAATGATATTCAGTATGATTGCTAATCCGGCTGTGTTTGTGTCATTATAGCTCTGGTTTCTTTCCTGGCTTTCCTCTTGGTCTTGTGGTCTCTCAGCCTGGTGTGTTAGTGTGTCCTTGGTACATTAGTGGAATGGTAGCTCCCTCCCCCATCTTGCCACATGAACAGTATATTGATTGCCTGGATTTAGCAATACACATCTGTGCAGGCATTGATTTGAATTCTAAAACTCTGGTTTTCTTTCAAAATCACTTAACCCCCATTGATTACTTTCTAATCTTAGACTGTTTACATTAAATACTTATCGGAGCACAAGATAGGACAAAGGCTTTAACCAAACAGATCCTATTTTTTTTTCTCTTGTAGATGTTTCACATCTGTCACCTAAAATAATTTACACATTTTTTTAAACAAAAAATCTTGTTTGTATTGTTGTGTGAAATTCATCTCTAAATTATATTCTATTTATTAGATCTACTCCACCCTTTGATCCACTAAGCTTACATGTATTTAGGAAATAAAAGGGAAAAAACTAGTTTATTAAGTTTAACAAGATAATGAATGGCAACATTTGTATAAAATGAGATTAATAGCTTCTGCTATACAAAATTTTCAAAGACTGTAAAAACACTTGTTAACTGCATTTCCAGCACTGTTTTCAGAGTATGTTTTTTAAAATTATATCTCTTTGTATAATATTTAATAATTGATAAAATATTTTAAATAAAATAATATAGATAAATATATATATAGTCTATTTAAATACATATATAGAGAGGCTAGATATTATATGTAACATTAAAACATTCTTGAATTGTTTACTTACCTTTTAACTACCACACACTGATATTTTAAAATTCTAGCTTCCCTTGCTGCAATATTCCCTACCCCCTCCCAAACTTAACCCCAAACATTACTTTTAAAAAAAAATCCTACATTCATTGTTGCAATGTTATTGAATATTAAATGCACTCCAGTTTTTATTTTTCCATATGATTCCCCATGGTTTTCATTGTTTATTAATATTCTCCCATCAATTCTAATGACAGCTCTCACTGAGTTTTCGCAACCTGTCCTTGTTAAGCGTGAAGATCCCAACTCTAGAATCAACACAATCAAAGAAATCCAAAGGCGAGCTCAGTCAGGTGGCAAGTGGCCTCAGATTATCATCTTCCCAGAGGGTACCTGCACCAACCGGTCTTGTCTCATTTCTTTTAAACAAGGTTTGTTCTATATATTGCTTATGTTTTTAAGATTTGAGCAAATCTTAAGCTTATATATGGTTGTGTGTGTGTATATATATATATATATATATATATATATATATATATATATATATATATATATATATATATATATATATATATATATATATATATATATATATATATATATATATATATATATATATATATATATATACATATATATATAAGTTAAAATTAGTAGAATGGAATGTACCAAGACTTTTTTTTTACTGTTCATCATATTTCAATCAACTATTACATATTTTAAAACTTTAAACTTTTTTTCATAGGTGCCTTTTACCCCGGTGTTCCTGTACAGCCAGTTTGTGTAAAATATCCCAATAAACTGGTACGTATTGGTCATAACCAATGTCATTCATGAACAACTTTTGTTCCATGTGAATCATGGTATTCAGCAAAGTTTCCTCACTATTACACATGTGGGCATTATTAGTTTCCTCAGTAACAAAAGCAACAGCTGTGCTTTATTTATTGAGACTCTGTTTCCAAGCTTTTAGATGTACTTTACAGATAAACCATCACAGATTGTTTACTTGTTTGATAGCATTAGAAGAATAAGTCTTTTTTTTTTTATATTTAGTTCAATATTTTTATTAATTGTTTTTGAAAAAAAATGAATTTACAGATTTTTATCTGATAAAAAATTTATAGCCGCTTTAGAAAGATGTATTTTAATGTTTGATGGTTACTTTTTGATTCTGTACTAAAGTCGAATGTAATCATGCATTTGATTTCTTCAGTAGTGTGTTTATTGTTCCATTTCAGGACACTGTCACCTGGACATGGGAAGGACCTGGAGCGTAAGTGGTCTTAATTTAAATTGTAAAGCCAGCCCAGGGTGTTAGGGGATCAATAAACATTACCACACTGTCCCACATGAAACAATCTTGCTCGGTCATGATATTCCCTTAATGAGGAAACTTGAGCCTACATTGTTAGTTATTTCTTTCAAGAATTAGTATCTGATTTCTCCTGATTTTAATAAACCAGCAGCTATTGTCTTCTAATATGATATTTGCTTGTGTATTACTTTCTTCTGTTAATCTCCAAAACACTGTATTGACAGTCACAAAAGCTTTTAAAGTGTTATGGTTGTATTATTTTTGTTAAGAGGATCAGCTTTATTTAATGAGAGTGTATACTTTAGGTTTATTCCAGTGTAGTAAATATGTGACCCTTCGTTGTCATTATTGTGCCACAGGTGGTGGTAATGAATCAGTTAGATTAGCATAAGCTTTCATATAGTGAGTCACATGGCTGATTCAATGTTACAGAAAACATTAGTGATCTGCCTAGCTTGCTTCTCAACAGTTTTATTTAAAAACAATATTTCAATGAAGCTATTATAAAATATAAAATTTAAAAGGCATCTTTAGTTAATAAAATTTAACCTCTGAAATAGTATTTTAAAGCATCTCATTTACAGCTAATAACAAGCATCTATTTTTCAAATTAAATGTAATGTTGTTAAACTTAGCAGCTATTTATTTAGTTATGTGTCAATAGGATTACATAAGCATTAGATCTATATCAAGGCACACATTTTTTTTTCTTCAGCTTCCTTCAGCTTTGGTTGACTTTGTGCCAGTTTTACACTAGGATAGAAATAGAGGTGAGCCTGATGGGTCTTCAGTTTTCTTACTCTTTTAACTAGCAATCTGAACATCTTAGAGATGTCACTTTACTTACGTTCTAAAGAATTTCACCAAAAAAAAATTTGAGAATGTAATGTTAGAAAAAAAAATACATTAATAATTTTATTTACAGTAATATTTCCTAGAATTTTTATAAAATCTCCACCTGGAAATAGATTTGATTTGTTGTCAGAATCATGGTTTTGCATATGGATTCTGACATGGATGCGATTTGTTTTTTTTTTAAAAAGTGGTTATTTACATCTGTTACTATTTTCTTCAACAAACAGTTCTGATAGCCAAATGTGCCATCAGCTTTGGGTGCAATTTTTTTCTTAGCAAGGAATTTGATTTTATTTCTATTTATAATTTTTTTTTACCACACAGTTCTTGCCTGTGTACGTCCCCAGTGAGGAAGAAAAGAAAGATCCAAAACTATTTGCAAATAATGTTAGAGAAGTTATGGCCAGGTATTAAACTTCAAAATAATAAAAATTTTGTTTTAATTTAATGTTATCTAAGGTTTACATCTAACTTGATCTCTGTAAGAATCGTCTGATGAGTAATATCATTTATAAAGATTTGTTTTGTTTCATTTAGGGCTCTGATGTGTCCCATTACAGACCACACATATGATGACTGCAGGCTAATGACAGCAGCTGATAAACTAAAGCTTCCTCTCAGCTCGGGTTTGGTAGAGTTTGAAAAGCTGCATTCTAAGCTTGGGTGTGTGCCACACTTTTTTTTAATACTGGTTTCAATTGTGATGCATTTTTAATGTAGCCTGACGGGGCAGCTTTGTTGTTGCATTTACTTAAGGCTAAAACACAAGATTTTGAATGTTGATATGTGAGTTTTGGTGGAAGAAAACAGTAACCAGCTCCCACCATTTAAACATAGAGAAAAAAATTTAAACCAGCACTTAGGTGCACTTTAATAGAAGGAAACTGGTTGTTTGTCAAAGAAAGATTTTTTTTTCACATTTTGTTAATTCTTACATTTTGAACAACCATTTTTAGGGTAACAATCAAGGATCTTCAAGAGAATCTGCAAAAGTTTCGTGATATCAAAGTGAACAAAACAGAAAAGAAAAAAGCTGCTCAAATTACTTACGATGAGTTTAGTAACTATTTAATGCTGCCCAAATCTGAAGCACTCCATCAAGTATTTAACCTGTATGATAGAGTAAGTAGATAAAAAACAAACTAGTCTTAAAATTTAATGGTATCATATTTTTTTCAAAAGTTATAAGTACTTTCAGAGTGATTATATTAAAATATTTCAAACAAACATATAAATTGCTATTTTATTTTTTAAAAATCATTAAAAACCCTTTTGGTTTTACAAAGGTATTTAATATATTAAAATATTTTCAAGTTGAATTAGCTCTTAACTAAGCAATGATTGAAGATGGATCAACTCAGTGTTCAAGCCCATTTGCTGTGGTATAGTAACAATGCTGCCAGCTGTATCATAGCTTATAATCAGTTGTCTTGGTCATGATGTCACTAGAGATGTGATATAGGGTTGTGTTTACTTCCTGCGGGACGGAGTGGTCTAGCGGTAGAGAGCTGGACTACTAACCCGTAAGTCTCGAGTTCGAATCCGGGTTCAACTCAGCAGACCGTCCCTGAGTCCACCCAACTCTGATGGGTACCTAACTCATGTTAGGGAAAGTAAAGGCGGCTGGGCATAGTGCTGACCACACTATCTCTTCATATGCCGAGGTCACAGAAACAAGTGAACTCTACTTCACTTGCCCCATAGACCATCAGGTTTGAAAAAGAAACTTTACTTTTTTTTTTTACTTCCTGCACTTTTTTTGTATACTTTGTTTTGTGTAATTAAGAAAGGTTTTTGTAAAAGTACTTTGCAAATTCTATTTTATTTAAACGTATTGATCTCCTATATCAGTCACATCTAAACAGTTACATTGTACGTAAAATGATAAATCATAAAATATTTGTTCTAATACTAATCTTATCATGATTTATGTAAAAAAAAGATGTTCTCATTCATTTTCTTAACTGAAATGTTTCCACTTTGAAAATTTTTTGTTCTTGACTAAAGTTAATTACAATTCCTTTCTACAATAAATAAATTAATAGTATTATGTAGAGTTTTCAATTTCCATTAATTATATTTGAATTGTATATTTGAATAGACAGGATAAAAAAGTTTTTAAGGTTTGAGTACCAAAACAAGTCCATTTTAAACATGACATTACAGAGTAAAAAGTCATCCTATTGTATTTAATAACCTCAATTCTAAAACAATACATCCAGCTGTATACTTTTTAATGTTTAAACTTTAAAAAATTGTTTTGTTTACACAGGATGGTTCTGGCACAATTGACTTCAGAGAGTATGTTATAGGTTTGTCCCTTGTATCAGCCCCAGCCAACAGTGAAGAAACCATCCAACTCGCATTTCAGGTACCAGAACAATTTATGTAGGATAATTACATTTTCAGCTTGAAGAAACAAGATATGCTTTTGTGTACGAATTATTAATAACATTGTTATTTCATAGAAATTAAAATATAATTTTGTTTTTCATCAGCTGTTTGACACAGATAACAAAGGGCATATTACCGAGCAAGATTTGCAGCAAATTCTCCAACGAGCTTTCAACGTTCCTTATGCAGATGTAAAGAAGATTTTTGTTGAAGCAGATCTAAATCTTGATGGCAAAATAACACTTGGTAAGAATGGTTTTATGCTTATGTCAACATTGATAAAAACTAGTTACTAACTCATTGGGAAAATATGATAGTCTCAATGTTCAGTCATTTCCATTGTTTTAGCTTTTAGACCATGGTGGATACCACCTGACTAATTGGGGAGAGAATGGGTAGCTTGCTGTAGTAACCACATTTCTTATTCATAAGTTGGCCTAAATTATAGATTTTAGCAACTATTTTATGCTGTCCAAGTCTAAAACACTCTTCAAGTATTAAACTAGTCAGAAAATCTAAGAAAAGGTTCTTTTTGTTAAAGTTTGAGAGGGTTATTTTATCTACTCATTTATTGTGTTAAGTTAGCTTCCTCAACCAGTTATTTCATATTGAGAAACTATGACAGATCTTATAGGATACTTTTTTTCTTACAAATCATTAACATAGTCCAACAAATGCACTAATCTCACTTATGTAAAATGTATATCAACAGATGAATTTAAAAACTATGCACAAAAGAAACCTGAGTATGCCAAGGTGTTTATGACCTACCGTGAACTAATAGAAGATTCTCAGCAAACAGCCATTGAGAAAGATAAATTTAGCAATGGACATGCAGCAGATTTTAAGCAATGGAGTTTAAAGGTGGATGAATCATCTAAAAAAATGCAGTGAATGGTGTTTGTAAGAAATAAGACTGTATATTTATTTTTTACCTATTAGCTTTTAAAATTAGTTGCTTTGTAAATTAAAATTTTGGTTCTGTGTAGGCTTTTATTTGAGTAGTCAAGGTGTTTTATACAAACACAAATTTTTAATTTTAGTTTAAATTATAACAAAAACATCAGAAAATTTATCCTAATTGCTCTCAAACAGTTTGGCATTAACAGTTTGAAATTAAAATAGTTTATTAATCATACATTTAATTTTAAAATATTGGCAAATTGTGTGCAATATTTGTAATGCATTTTGTACAAAATAGTCTTGATTGGTGGTAATCTCGTGGTTTATTTAGAGGGTTTTTAAACATTACTACAGTATATTATCTCCCATGGATTAAGCAAAATTAATTATCCTTCAAAATATAATTTGCATTAGTACCTTTACTGTATTTATTTACCCTAAAAGCATTCAAACTTTGATGCTTTGTGTAAAACTGTTTATTAAACAATTACTTTCAAAATATATTTTGAAAATCCTATATTGTTCAGATATAAAGAGATGTTTAAATGAAATTTGACTGTTTATAGATAATGTATCTTACAAATCCATTATGTAGTTGTTTTTCATTTTGTAGGAGACAACCTGGAGTATGTTTAACCGCATAGCACCTTTTGCAAGTAGTACTAGTAATGACATTTTGTTTATCTTTATGTTGAATGCTGGTTATTTATATTTGAGTGAGATTAAGTTCCATCTTTTTTGGTTCTGAGATTTATATTTAATCAAAGATTATGTTTGTGTTCATTTTACTTTGTATTATTGTTCAAAGGTATTTAGAAACCATGAGCTGAGCCTACAATGTATGAAGACAAAAAAAAAATTCGAGTTGAATTGATGTGAAATTACATTTACACCATAACAATTTTGATAAAAATATAGGTATTAAGTAAGCTTGCTAAGCCATTTACACAATAACCCAGACTATGTTAAGGAATCATGCTAGTACCTATATTTCTAATTTTTGTTAAGTTACCAGTATAGGCCATCACAATCAATATTCACTGAACAGAAGTGATCACAGTACATTGTAAATACATTCATACTCTGTAAAACATTGTAAAGCTACACAATATAAGATAATAAAGCGTTTTGCTTATATATTGAAATTGCTACCAAAGGCGCTCATCATATCAATTTATTTTGGTAAAATTATTTGTACCTTGGAATTGTTATGTTAGCTGGTCTGAAATGAAGTGTATGTGAAATGTACACATACATTACATGATTATGTTGGACTGAACTGGTGTCTTGCACCAATGGGATACATTTAAATCCAATTTATTTTGATTTTATTAACTAGTTAACATTATTTTACAGTATTTTAGTTTTATAAAATTATTTATTAAATTCGGGACTGTTGTTAGTTTATAAAACTTCAATAGCTTTACTTTTAAAAATATATATTCAAGGTAATACAGAAATGTTTGTGTGATTGTTTTAGTAGCCACACTGTTTTAAAAGCATCACTATTTTTTATAGCCATGATTGTATAATGTAATGATTCTCTGAGATAATAATAGCCAATGCCCCAATACACTAGTGGAGTGGTGGTCTAGCTTTAAGTGCACGTCATGTCAAACTCTAAAAGCTCAAGTTTGTTTCCCTGCTGGAGCATGAGTCTGACACAATTAGGGTAAAGCAATGGCCAGGTTTTGACTTTTTTTGCAGTTATAGAATCCCATGAGCTCCTGCTTATCTGGCCCCTGATGCATAGGTCAAAAAGGGTATTGGAGTAAAATATTTTACTAAATAAAACTGGTCCTTGTAGTTCAAAACATTAAATAAACATTTTGACATAGCTTAAAATTTATAACAAATGGCTTTTTAAACTCATATAAATGTTTTAATGTTTCTTAATAACAGAATAAATTGTAGTGAGACTTATTATACCATGCTTCATTTCAGCGCATGTTAAAAGGACCAGTGCCTCTGTTTGATTTTATTACTATGCATGTCCCAGGTAACTTTGATCGGGCCTGTTGATAGATCAAGTGTGCATATTGGTGAAATTTGGATGCATGACGTAATTCTTAGTCTCTACTCCAACTGTCAAACCAATACATAAACTATAAATTGAAGTAATTTTTATAGATTTTACATTTTTTTATCTCATACTGAACTGATTGGACAAAGTTTTATCCTGCATCCATTTTTCAACCTGATAAATCCGGTGTTATATCCGTTTGGCTGATGCAGTCATAAGATAAATACTATTCCCACTGTGTTAAAAATCAGCTCCTTTTTATTTCTCCCATAAAATGGTATCCTGCTGTATTTACAATTTGTATTTATAACTGAAGAACATTGATAGTCAATTTCATGCATATTTCCCTTTTTATTGTTAGTTATGGTTTTTATATGTGGGGTTTAAATTAAATTAATTGGTTAATTTACTTTTCTTTTGTAATGAAATAATTTTCTGGTGGTGATCTGCCCTTGAACTGTATAACGTCATCCAGTACATTTGGCAGTGTTGAGACTGGTGATATTTGTACATGTCTTTTTTTATTTACCTCCCGTAAAGATTTATACATTTATATCAGTCCATAGTAAATATCAATTCATCATTATTACATTATCACTTGATTATTTTGAATAAATATCACAATTTTCTACAATTATTAATTTGGTATAATTCAACCTAAGATTACATTGTAAAACTTAATAAACCAGCCAAATTTGTGTCACATCTACTATGTGCTTGTGTTAGTGTTTAATTTTCCAGCATCACTATGTGATGGTTCATATCTACTTTTATTTTGGTTACATTACACACACTTGTTAGTAAGTGGCGATTCCCTATACAACAGTGTTATGGAACTTGTGTACAAAATTGAATGTTGAAATTATCAGTTTTATGCCTGGACAATAACAACTCTTGTTGTAGGAAAGTTTATAAAAAATTCTATTTGTGTGTTGCTCAAGAAAGTTTCACTAACTGTTGAATGTGCCCTGTTTACATGAAAAGATTACTTGTATTTTCTGTGCAGATTCTTTTAAGCTTAACACACAATTAATGAAGTCACATATTTCTATTATATATTTTTCTATTAGTGTATCAGTTTTGTTTAAAGTAATGCTAGTTAAGGTTTATATCTGATTGGTTTTGAATGGTTTAATAGTTTACAATGTAAGCATTGACTTTTAATTGGGTAAAAATGATAATGCACTTAATTTTATTGGAAACAACACTTTTATAACTGTTGGATATGATTATTTATTTATTCACTTTTTACAGCCGGGCTGCATAATTTACACATGTGAATGAAATCTGCATAATTAGCTGATTTATTAAAAAGACCTGCAATTCACATGATTATATGCAGTCAATAACACTGTAGTACAGTTATTGTCAATTATAAGTGGGTGTAGAGAACTTGTGAAATCACATTTGAAAAGTAAGTAAACAAAATTACTTGAATCAAATCTTAAAGATTTATGTTGGTGTAATGCTTTGACGCCTCTTAAAAAATTTAATTTTTTTAAAATGTATTTTTCTAAAGGTTCTTTATCTATTAATTCAGTCTATGTTTTGAAACCATGTTAAATATAATAAGCTAGCATGAGTTTATTAATTAATATAGCCAGCATCAACAAGGAACATAATTGTTTTGCTACTTGTAACAAAGTTTTCAATGTTGAAGTTATTGTTACAGCTTTTAATGCCAGCATTCTTTGTTTAATTTTTACTCATGTGATTGAGCATGTTGTGAGTGAGCCACAGAAGACTGAGTCCTAAGACCTGCCTGGTCTTAGATCAAATTTAATGACGTCTTACTTGTAGCTCCTCATAGCCTGCTCATTTTTGTTTACCAACCTGCTTCTGTTTTAACATTATGGCGCTTGAATATACAATTATAAAATATAGTTATTATAAAACCTATATCTGTACAATCATAAGCTTAGTGCAAAGAAAAAACAACAACCCAGCACTGAGATGATTCTTATCAAGCTGGATTTATAGAATCTGTGCATATATCTTATCTTGTATCACATTAGACCCATCAGCTCACATTGGGCAGATTTACATCCTGAAATTGTGTTTAGATATTTCACTAGAGACAAAAAAGATAACCTGGGTGGAAATGTTTTCTATACCTATACCTGTTGATTCTGTTGTTACATTTTACTGTATCCAGTTGTTGATAAGAATTAATATACAATGATTTGCTGTGGATCATTTGCCAATGGATGTTAAAATATCTATTTTTATTCAAAGCTTTATCCAAGCTTACCCTCCTTAGTTACTGCAGAGTACAATATTTTCTGATATATATGATTTTAACCAGGCAGATTGTTCAGTTGTGGTCAGATAGCATCATTTTTACCAACAGTAATATTTGTGTCCATATGGAAAGGTCAGATAGCATCATTTTTACCAACAGTAATATTTGTGTCCATATGGAAAGGTCAGATAGCATCATGTTTACCAACAGTTAAATTTTGTGTATTACAGAAAAAATTCAAGTTTACCTTTATAAAAACATGATTTAAATGTCAAGTGTAAAAATTTGAAAATGCAAATATATTGTGATAATTGGTTTGCACTGTGGTGTAAAGTTACGAATAAATAAGGCTTGACCTTAATGTTTAATCACAGTTGTAAAATAAGCCAACAACTGGCAGTATTCAGAAAAAAGCAGGTAAAATAAAGGCTGATTTTGTATCTTAGCTGCATTACATTAACCATTTCTACACTTTATACAGATGAGCTGTCTGTGTTTATGTTCAGTAGTATAGTGCCGTTTTTATTAAGATTCCCTCCAATTCATTCACATTGTCAGTTCATTAAATCAGTTCCATGCATCATAGTTTAGTGTTTTTTTTATTTAAAAAGCTGTAAAAATATACATTTTAATATCTTTTTTTCTCTTCATAAATATAAGCTGATTTCTATTAAATGGTTTTATTAGAATAATTTTCTTCTAAGTTCTTCCAAAAGTGGCCTTTCTGCCAACATGAGTTAGATTCCATCTGCTTGCTGATCACCTTATTGTTTATCTCTGCCATGGTCGCTGTAAAAAAAAAATAGCTTCCTATGTTTACATTAGCTAGAATGTTGGTAGCTTTTTTTACATTTGGAAAAATTGGTGCTTAATAGCTGAAGCCTTAAATATTGCCAAAAAATAATAGTTTTATTACTAATATTACAAAAACCTCACACTAATTTAACAAAAAAAATAATTCTTCTATGAATACTTTAGTTTAAATGTATTGCATTTAACTAATAAAGAAAAATATAATTTTAATAGCAATAAAATTGTCTTTTAAACTGTGATGTATATTATTGGCTGTTCCTGTTTTTAAATAACTGTTCTCTAGTTACAAGCTGGCATCATATAGCTCTATTACTGAATATGTTTACAGCATGTTTTTTTTTAATTCATCATCTTTTTCCTTTAAAGCTTCCATTACTGTGTGCTCATTAAAAGTGTTGTAATAGTCTTCGAAAATTGTTAATACACTTTTTTGTAGTTTTGTTTATTAATTTAGCAAACATGTTGACCCAAACCTTCTCGTAGTCAAAACATTAAAACGGTGCCCTGTCAAAACGGCCCGGGACAAATCGGCCCCGTCAAAACGGCCCCGTTAATACGACCCCGTCAACTCGACTCCCGACAAACCGACCCCGTCAAAATAGCCCCGTCAAAAGGGCCCCGACATATTGGCTCCCGTCAAATGGGCTCCCGTCATATTGACTTGCGACATATAGGCTCCCGACAAATGGGCTCCCGATATTTAGGCTCCCGACAAATGGACTCCCGACATATTAACCCCTGACAAATAGGCTCGGGACATATTGGCTCCCGACAAAGCGGCTCCCGACATATTGGCTCCCGACATAAGGGCTCAAGACAAATGGGCTCCCGGCAAATGGGCTCACGACATTTTGGCTACCGACAAATGGGCTCCCGACATATTGGCTCCCGGCAATTGGGCTCCCGACATATTGGCTTTTGACAAAATGACTCCCGACATATTGGCTCCAGAAAAATGAATGATATGACCACTATTGGCATAAAAGTAACCATTGTGTCCTACCTCCAATACCACCATAACCTCTTTTTAATGCCCGAATGAAATTATTTTTTCATGAACCAACATTAATTCACAAACAAATAGAGCCCTTAACAGCTAAATTCCACCAATTCTAAAGTTTTGATAATGTTTAATTTACAACAGAAAAGATCTGTTGCTTAAAAGCGTGCACAGAAGTGTAAATGTATGATATACATGATGTTAACATGATAACAGCATTTTGTTTTGATAACCTACAAGCACAGTGGCGTAGCGAGGTCGGGTGTCACCCGGTGCGGCACTTAATGGTGTCACCTCTCCCCCAGAGGCGTTGCGACCCTTCCCGGGGACAATCTTTCAAGTTTTCGATTTGCACCCCCCCCCCCCCCCCAAACTTTCGATTTGCACCCCCACCCCCTCAACTTTTTCTCTATATATTTTGCTATTTTTGCCTTTGTGTCACCCTCCTAAATGGTGTCAACCGGTGCGGTCTGCACCCCCGCCCCCCCCCCCCCCCCCTCGCTACGCCCCTGTACAAGCATATTGCAGTTAGGAAGGTACAGCGTGGACCCTTCTCCCCACACAATGAGTTGGAACAGCCTATAACCGACTCAATTATGGATGTCATAGATAGATGACCCTTAAATTAAAACGGGAACAGGGCATTTCCCCCCTGTCAATTACCCCCCGGATATTTCCCCCCGACATTACCCCCCAGAGTAATTACCCCCTGTCAATTACCCCCCTGTCAATTACCCCCCGCCCAGTAGGACATTACCCCCCCCCCCCCGGACAGGGTTAGGGTTAGGGTTAGGGCTGGGTTTAGGGTTAGGTTTATGGCTAGGGTTAGGGTTAGGGTTAGGGTTAGGGTTAGGTTTAGGTTTAGGTTTAGGTTTAGGTTTAGGTTTAGGTTTAGGTCTAGGTTTAGGTTTAGGTTTTGGTTTTGGTTTAGGTTTAGGTTTAGGTTTAGGTTTAGGTTTAGGGCTAGGGATAGGGATAGGGCTAGGGTTAGGGTAAGGAATAGGGTTAGGGTTAGGGTTGTGTCTAGCTTTGATTTTGGTTTTGTGTGAAGTTTTAGGTTTTGGTCTTTTTCTTAAGGTTTGGATTAAAGTAGTATATAGGTATAAAATTCTAGATAGAGTTAGGGTTTTAACTTGAGAGGGGGGGGGGGAGTAATTCCCCGGGGGGGGGGGGGGGGTAATTGACAGGGGGTAATTGACAGGGGGGTTATTCCTCCGGGGGTAAATACGGGGGGGGGGGGGAAATATCCAGGGGGGTAATGTCCTGTAGCCAATTAAAACATACTATATTTTATAATAGATAAACTAATATAAAAATAAATCCTGCCGAACAAGAGATGCATACGTTGTATTCAGTGGCGGAACTAGAAAAAATGGGCCGACCCGCAAAAATATTTTTATCTATATATCTATATCTACATCTACATCTACATCTACATCTACATCTACATCTACATCTACATCGACATCGACATCGACATCGACATCGACATCTCTCTCTCTCTCTATCTCTCTCTCTCTCTCTCTCTTTATCTTTATCTTTATCTATATCTATATCTATATCTATATCTATATCTATATCTATATCTATATCTATATCTATATCTATATCTATATCTATATCTATATCTATATCTATATCTATATCTATATCTATATCTATATCTATATCTATATCTGGCAGGTGTCATATTCAATGAGACCGCTTCACCGGGAGACTTAGTCTCTACAGAAACGGTATTATCAGAGGTCCTTTTGTCTGGAGCCAAATTGACAGGGGCCTTTTTGTCGTGAGCCAAAATGGCGCTAGCCTATTTGTCGGGAGTCGTAATGACGGGGGCCGTTTTGTGGAGAAACTAAATGGCGGGAGCCCATTTGTCGGGAGTCGTAATGACGGGGGCCGTTTTGTGGAAAAAACTAAATGACGGGAGCCTTTATGTCGGGAGCCAAAATGACGGGAGCCTATTTGTCGTGAGCCTTATTGACTGGAGCCCTTTTGTCGGGAGCCTATATAACGGGAGCCTATTTGTCGGTAGCCTAAATGACGGGAGTCTATTTGTCGGGAGCCTATATGACGGGGTCCATATGTCGCTGGCCCTTTTGACGGGGCCGATTTGACGGGGTCGTTTTGACGGGGCCGTTTTTTCGGGGTCGTTTTGACGGGGCCGTTTCGTCATTGGCCGAATTGACGCCGCACGCATTAAAACACATCAGGTCGTTTTATTATTTTGATAATAAATCATTAAACTGTCTTCTTGTTCAATATTTCATACTAAATAGTTATTGTGGTAAAAATTTTTAGAAGTATTTAGTTAAAATGGAATTATTTTATTTTGCTTCATTAAGACAGCATCACAATGTACTAAGTTAATTAAACTGCCAATTACTATGATTTCTTATCTTTTAAATAAAAATTTGTCATACATGTAACATCTCTGTTACTCTCTTTATGTTGTGTTTGCTACAGTAATCACTGTGTTACTGGTGTTTGACTTCTGTACCTGTACAAGGTTTTTCTCGCTTGTAATTGAAGTTGGTAATTATGACATAGCTGAGAATAAGATATTTACATGATATTGATATTAAAAGTTAAATGGTTTTTAGTAATAGTTTGTATGCTATGCAAAGGAAGTGAATGATACTTTAATACTAGGGATAGTGGCATTTTTTTTGAGTTGCTTAGATTTTTTAAAATAACACTTAATAGAGAGATATAAAATTAGAGGATTAAAATTATTTTATGTTGTGATACAGATAATCCTATCAACAAGAAAAGATTCAATGCTTTTACTATGAGTTTATCATTTTAATGTCACATTAGAGTAATTATATTTGAAGCAAACAACAAAACTATGGGAGGGAGAAAAAAAATTGAAACAAAACTCATTTAAAAAAAAATTCTTTAATGTCATTCTGTCAGTGCTGTGACATTCTCTCTGATCTAAATTTTGATACCCTCTTGGGTGGGTCATCCTTAGGAATTAGATTAGGTGTGTCTGACTTGGATACATCTGATTTTTCAACTACCATGCCCGTAAATGCCTGAGGAAGATAACACAATTACTTGTATTAACATTAGAGAAGATGAGAATTTAATGACAATTAAGAGTGAAGCAATGAGAACTGATCCATTTAAGTTAAGTACAAGAAGATCTGTTTGTCCAAGCATGTCTGCTTGTTTATTGAAAGAGTTGATAGCTTTCAGCACATGCCTTTTAAAGTTATAAGGGTAGAAGTAATTCTTCTTCTTCTTCCTCGTTCTTAATTATTAGTGTTGAAGGGGATCGAGATTTATCTGCCAGTGTTTGAACTCGAGACTGTTCGAATTTATCAACCATGACCTTTTTGTCGACTCGACCACGCCTCCAACACAATTAAGCGTTACGTGTCAACTGGTTATGCGCCATAGAGGCCATTGACTCCGATTTCAGCCTGCTTTTCTTTTTGGATTTGCTTCCATAGCCTTTGTCCAACCAAGAACAAACTACAAGGCAGCAGTTGTTTGATTTTGGAGTTGTCTCTCCTAGAAGAGTGGCTGTCCCCAGCTAACGAGCCTCATCTGCCCGAGGGTTCGAACTTGAGACTTTGCGATATAGCAACCATGAGCTTTACCGACTCGACCACGACTTTATGTAATTACCTGAACTTTTTTCAATAACATTTGAAAAAAAAAAATACATCTAGGAATTGTAAAAATAGAATAGTTTTCAAAGCTTTTAAAAAATAAGTGCAACAAATATTCTTTCCTAGGGGTTATTCTAAAGTCAACAATTTTAATAAATGACTAGCATTCATAATCCCTTAGGCCAAATAAAAATCATTTTATATATTACTGCTCTCATTAACTGCTTGGCCAGGTTGTACAATGCATGACTGCTAACCCAAAAGTCTGGGTTAGGATTCAAGACTGAAGTTTGTAGAACATCATTGAAACTGCCCAGCAGATCAGACTATGTTAGGGAAAGTAAAGGCAGATGGGCACAGTATTGACCAGACTATTCACTAATTTGAATTAAATCCAAGAAATGAGTGGACCCTGCCCTATTAAACACAAAAGTATCTTTACCGTTTTTTAATTGATGTCTGTCTGCTTTAAGATTGGTAAACATTCTCTCCTGGCTGATCAAGTGATCACTACAACTTAGTTATCCCCCCTATTATTTTCAAATATAGTTTTCTTTGAATCAATTTTAATTAGACTAAAAATGAGATATTATTTTGTTATTACCGGAAATGCAGTTTTCCATGAACTTTGAAGAAAAAAGCTCCAATGAAAAATGGGTCAAAACGGAATTATAAGATTTGACCACAAACAAAGGAGCCTAAGCAAAAGCAATGTAAAATAGGTTGATGAATTATTTTTTAAAGATGTTTTCTTACCAAGGAAGCTTTAGATTGTGTCTTTTCATATGAAAAAGAGTCTGTGGAGCTAGACCTGTGTTCAGAACAATTACTGTCTTTTTCTGTAAACAAACAATACTCTGTTCTGTCCTCTTCAAGGGAAGCAACCATTTTATCCATATTTTGGCTTATATTTTCATTGGTTTCTTCACAAATCACTTTTTTTAATATTGGCTTGGGGCAGTAAAGTTTATAAATGTCAGCAGGACTTTGAATACTTGTGTCCCCTTCTGTCATCACTTGATGAGGCTGATGGATTATATTATTATGAATTTTATTGTACAGCGGCAACAATTTTTTCGGTAAGCAATGTATTCAGACTTAGGTAGGTGTAATATTTGACTGTTCAAATCAGCCAATAATTTAAAGTAACCGAAAGTTTATTTAATAAAATATCCACTGTTACTGACCAGTATGGCTGGTGTTGGTGTATGATGAAAAGTTATTATTCTTTTAACTTCTTGGCCGGCTACCTCTTCTTCATCTTCATTGGACAAGTTATCATCTTCAGATTCCTCTTCCTGGCTACTTGTATGTGTCTGTGTGTCCTCCCATTGAACAGCTTTATTTGATGGCTTTTTTTCTAATGTTACTTTTGTATCTACCACTCTAGAATCTGCTTCCTCATCTTCAGATTCTGAACTGCTGAAAACAAATCAAATTTGCGCATCTCAAAATGTTGTTTCTTTTTTAAATTCTGTGCATGACTGCAAGAGATGTATGATGTGATGTTTCTACTTTCCATCACATTTTGTGAACTTATATGAGGGAAAAGAGAGAAAGTGAGGCATGGCTTTAACTTAGTTAAGATGTTGAAAAAATAACAATTCAATATTTCTTAGAATACAGGAAAAAAATAATTGTATATCTTAAAAAAGCAAAAAAAACAAAACACAACTATTAAAATTAATTAGTTATCTCAAATGTTGATATTTAAGAACTTAAGATTTTAGATACATCATTGGACTTGTTTTAAAGCTGCTTACCTTTTTAGCTCACCCTTTTCAGCTTCTAATCTCTCTAGCTCATCAAGCCTTGACCAGAGATCTGTGTTGACTGCATTCATTTCACTCCTAGCAGGTTCATTTGTCTTGTGTTTTAACTCTTCTTTATACCTGCGCACATTTTTCTTATGCTGTTCTGAAATTAAAATAATCGTTATTTTAAGAGATATTTTTAACTAAGAAAAGAAATAAAGTTCAAAACTGTATGTGGGAAAAAAAGTATACAAAATGTATTTATTACCATCCCACAATTTCTCCTTTTCTTCATCAAACTCTTCAACTATTTCATTTACATCCCCTTGACCCTGTTTATAAAATAAGGTAAAGTAAATACTCAAATATATGGGTTATAACATCAACCATCAACATCATGAAAAATCTGTAGTACTTGCCATCAGTTCTGCTTGCAGTTGTGAAGTAAAGTCTATGCGTGGTTCAAGTAGTTTTCTCTGGCTTTTCAAACCATTTACAGTTTTATTAAGCTCTGAAAGAGTGGTACAAATATTCTTTCCTCTTTAAAAGATTGCTCAAAGTATATAAAGTATACAAATACAGAGCAAACATCAAACATTAAAAAATTAGAGCAGTTTTTGTTTGCTTAGAAAAGTAGTAACAGAGCAATTTAACATATTTTAGATAATTATTTCATTCTATCTAGATAATACAGACTCTGACAGTTTTTATTCCCTTTTTGGTCTGATGATCAATTGAATAGATGAGGTTAAGTACACCAATTGTTTGTGACCACAGTATGTGTAAGAATACCATACATTGAACACTCTTTACTGCTTCCTTAACTTCTCATTGCAAAACCCTATTGTTGTATACCATTTCAAATTATGTTGTACGCTGACCTTTGATCCTCCTTTCAGCTATCTCAGCTGCCTGTTTGGCAGATCTTTCAACAAACCAATTATCCCCAAGCAGAACAAGAATCTCATTAGTATGGACTATCTGACCAGGCATAAATGCTAATTTCCCAAAAGGCACCTGAATGTCAAAAAACAATATATTTTAGTGATAAGAATTTAATATAACTCAATACTGATATATAGCAGTGTAAATTCAATTTTGAACTTTGGCATCAAGAATGAAGAATATAAAACTAACACTAAAATGATTGTTTAATTATTCTGGTGTTGTCTACAATTTATTTTCTAAAATCTCTTGTGGCATTTATATCTATTTATAATAAGACCATCTCTGAAACAGGCTTATACAATAACATTACCATAACATCATGTGTGATTTTATCTGGAAGAGTTTTTAATCTATCTTGCAGAGCTTTATAATCTGTTTTGAACTTTTCCCTGTGAGAAATAAATAAAAACTGTTTTAGACCTGCTTAAAGCTTCCATTGTTGTGCTAGAAGACTAAATGTAATTTGTTTGTTCTATATTATACACAAAAAAAAATATGGTAGGCCTATATGATAAGTCCAAGCCCTAAACTAAACATGATTTTAAGGAGAATTATATTTGTATTTTTTTTTTTAAATCGTATACCTTTAGAAACTAGTAAAGTGCTATTTATATGCTACACTAAATTGAACTTAATAGCTTTCTTGTTAAACTTCTAGCACAGAAACTAAACGGTGACTTTAAATACAAAACGAGGCATTGATAAAAACAATATAGATCTATATTTATGGGAAAATTTTTAATTTACATCTGTTCAATCTTAGTATCTGTCTCCTGAATAGCTTTCTGTTGCTCTTCTTTCAACCTTGCTAAATGCTTTGGATCCATTATTAAGTTCTGAAATATCCAAACATATTACATTTAAAAGGTACTCATTACTTATTAATTATTAATATAGTTAGTAATAGTAATATAGTTAGAGTGGTCTATACTTATTTACTTAAGCCTGCAAGGTGCCAAGATAATTAATTATAATTATATTATTATATTTATTTAAAAAATTATTATATTATGTCTGATGTCAATATGTCTGATCATTATGATAATGATCAGGCCTATATGATTATATATTTATATGTGAACACAACATTGACAAGACTTGTCAATGTTCATATCATATGATATTATATGATGTGTAGGCCTATATTTTAAATAGTAGGCCAATTATATTACAGTAATAAATATTAATTATAGGCCTAACTTAATAATAAAATTAATAGGAAATAATAGGGGTAGGGCCTAGATCTATAAATAATTTTAAATATTTGAAAATCATAAACAACCAAACATAAACAAACATACATACTTTTACTTTAACATACAACTTTCACTTTGTCAAACAACAAGACTTTGATTTTGACCACAAACCCATCCACAGATAATAACTTATAAGAATTATAAGATTGTTACTTTACTGTAACCTAAATTAAAAATTAGTTAACATTAGGCCTAGTTAAAATTACTAAATTACTTAGATATATAGATCTAGATCTAGTCAATCTAGAGGCTAGATTCTAGTAAGCAGAGTAAAAAGTGACAGATTTAAGTAAATTTTGAATCAAATAATTTCCTCGGTGATGCTAAGTTTTTATTTATTATATTTAGGCCCCCTAACCTTCAAATTGAATCGCAATTTTAAGAATAATAATATTAATTTGATAATTTTTGATATGTTAGTTAGCCAAAATATTTTATTGGGCCTAAAAATTTTATTTTTTAAATTTGGGTTTTAAAAGCTTCATATGCTTTATATTGGAAATAAAGCTAGATCTAGATTTTCTTTTAATATCTCACTTCGAGCTTATGAGTTAAAAAGTCCATTACAATATCGAAAGTGAAACAATAACGGAAGTTTATTTCACGGTCAACATGGCTTCCAAGTCGCTATTTAATTCAATGCTGCGACCTTCTACTATTTCTTTGCTTTGTAGTACAAGTAACACCCTTTCCCTTCTTCCTCAAAGGTAATATATAAATTTCACATGAAGAAAATTACAATTCATTTATTTTTAAGTAAAGTGTCCAGTTTTACACATGATTATTTCAAATTGATTGACGGCCATGAGAGTCCGCTGAGAGTTGAGTAGCAGCTAGACTCTAGAATCTAGATCTAGATCTAGTAGCTAGCTAGTTGATTGAGAGTGGTTGTGCTGAGAGTGAAATCTATTATCTAGATCTATAGAATTCTAGATCTAGGAAAGAAAGATGGACAGAAGTGGAAAAAGAGTAAATCTAGAATAGATTCTTGAAAGAGTTATTGTTATTGATTATAGACTATAGACTAATTTTTATAGACCTAACTAGTTAGTTAAATTTAGTTTCCTGACAACAATTTTAAATCAAAATAAATTTGATAATCGTATTCAAATGCAAAACAGCAAAACACACATATTAGGCGTCATGGTAATCTATCGTATTAGGTACGTAAAATTGCCCGCGACTAGTAATGTGAAAAACAGGTGACTCCTTAAATTTTAATAATTATTTAACATTTTGAGGAGGATTTATGTTTTGAAAAATACAAAAATGTTCCCTTGTTTCATTTTAGTACCTGTTTTTTAAACGATTGAATTAAAAATTTTCAGTAATAAATGAAGAATAGCGATGTTTCCAACAGATGCAACCATGCTCATTTTCTATAGCAGCCATCTTGTGGGTTTTTTTTACTGTAAACTTATAGCGCAAGCTTCAGGGGAAGCCACTCTAACTTTCAGTTGGCCGCTTTTTTAAATTTATATAGCAAATCCTGCTCGCAAACACTGCTGTTTAAAGTTAATTTCTTGCCTATATTGATATATTTAGCCATTGATTTATGTTTATTATTCATTTATCTATAATATTTGACACAAATATATCACAATATATTTTTATTAAAGCCTTGACGATGAGGTAACTTTTTTGTACATTACTAGCCGCGGGTGATTTTACGTACCTTAAACGATAGATTACCGGCGTCACATATTATACACAAATAATCAATTTATAAAAATTAGGCTAATTTAATAGATTTTCTCACTAAATCTAAAATGTACGCAATTTTCAATTTAAACATTGCCACTGAATAAAAGACATCCATATTTAATCCATTAGGCACCAATTTTGAAGTTTTTAGCTCATTTTTAACTAAATTAGGCCTACTTAATTTAATATTTATTGTCACTCACTGCCATGACACGACACACCTCTCCATGACAACTCAACTTACGTCTGAAGCCATGGCAAACCACGAATCGGTTTGACTTTTTAATTGGGTATGCACCAGAGTTCCTCACTAGTAATGAGCCAAATAGGGGTCACATGGTTTTTAAAAGATAAAAATAAATTTGTTGTGATATGGACGCCTGTCTAATAAAAATCAGCTCACAATATTTAATTTCTTTTTTCATAGACTGATAAAACTAAAATGCTCTACGTTTTCGCTCATTTTTGTACCTACACCGTTGATATTTTAAAATTTCTATTAATTTTAATGAAACCAACTTTTGAATTTAGCCACCATTCTCCAAACCAAATTTTAAAATGCTTTTCTGGCATATCTAGCCTTGCCACCTATGGTTTGTTTTTATAACGCAAAAACCCTGCCATTTTGCTCGTGGTAAACATTTTAAACGGTAATTCTAAGAAGGTCACTGGAACTAAGATGAAAAATCGTCGGAAGTCATGCATCCGGTCTGTATGCCATATTGTTGTTAGCAACCAGCCACGCCTCAGGGTTAGCATGTAATACTACTAATTAATACTAATTATAAGGTCTCTGGGCACTATACATATAATAGTTGTATAATTATATAAAGTTAATATATATTATATTAAGGCCCAATCTGATTCAGGGCCTGACATAGATAATAGATAATGATAAAATACCAACTCATTTCATGACGGTAAAAAATTATGAAGAAGTACAAATCACACATGCCAGTCAAACAAAGACAGTTGCCTGCTTTATGCTTGTTATGGTTTTCTGTTTTTATTTTATTCCACATTTTTTTGTGCATTTATATTATTTATTATGAATCAAATAATTATAAAATCTATTTACTATTTAATTGTTTAGTCTGCATTATTTAATAATAGTTAAAAAAAAAAATTGATTTTATATTTTCTGTGATTAGTATAGAAGTATAGAATCTTTGTGGTACAAAATGAAAATCATTAATATGTCATCATTAATCTAAAAATAAAATGTCACCATTATTATTTGGTGGGGGGAGGGGGAGAGGTGATTTTAGAAATGGGAATCTATATTTTAAAATAAACAATATGTTAGTTTTATGTTAGCTGTACATTTTAGCAGTAGTACCCTGAGAAATCATTCGGATGGGGTTTGGGTACCATCAAATTTTAGCCAGTGGTTCAATTTTAAAAAGAAATAGAAGTGTTTTGTTTTTTACTAGAATCACACACAACTGGCATAGAAAGGCAGATAATTCATTTACTTCTGGCATTCACATTATAGCAAGATTTTTCTGGATGAAAAGTGTTTTAATTAATTACAGAGAAAGCCTTAACAGAAAATTAAGTAAAGACGAGAACTAGAGCTTGAACTTTTGGGGTTAGAGGTTGATGATCATATAGTACTGAATACAAGGTTTTGTTCTAGTTCTAGCTATATAATATTCATGAAGTTTTTACTATATGTAGAGTTACTTCCCCTACCTCCCATCCCAACTCCTTATATAACATTTAAGAACTTGTATGATGATTATTGATTGGTCTTCTGTTTTTGTTTGAGACTTATTCTGTAATTTATCACAACCAGTTTTGCCTGTGTGCAGCAAGTACGACACCGAAGATTTCCTAAGTTTGTTGTCCGCCCTACAACACGTAAGCCATGGCATGTGAGGAAATGGACCCAAAAAAAAGATGCTCGTTTAATTACTAGCAATGAACAATTTATTCAAGATGTTATCACACAAACATATGTCAATGCAGAGAGCCCATTGAAAGACGGCCCTTGGAACAGAAATGCTTATACAAAAGGGTATGTTCAGGATTATACATGCGTTAATTTTAAATATGTTAGCTTTAAAGACATGGTTGAAGGAACAATAAATATTTTTAAAATATACTATTCTGAAAATGTCATACATTAAAATATATTTGTTATTGTTCTAGCACTAGAAGAACTGGAGTTCTTGCCCTTAAACTTGGCCACATTCTCCAATGGACAAAAGAGGGCAAGAGTTTTTATGTTACATTACTACAGGTTTGATTCTACTTCATTTGAAACTGCCAGCAGTTTTTGTTTTATTTGGAAAATGATTCTGTGAAGTTAACGCTAATTTCAATAGTTCTACATAATTTAAACATGCTGGTTGTTTTTGTTTTTATCTTGAGAATAATTATCTAAAAATTAAGCGGTCAAATTTATAAAAAAGTTATTATAATTTATGGTTTAAAGTTTTTTTTAATTTATATCATGGGGTTTAGCACTAAGCAAATGATGATTATTAAATTTAAACTAAAATATCACAACTACTCAAGGTAATGTTAGCAGTCCATCAAAGGAATGGATTTGAGATTTTGTACTGTGTGCAATAAGACTAGAAATGTATTAGTGCTTACTAATGTTTATCTATATCTCCCCTATAGGTTTTAGACAACCATGTGATCAACTATGTTCCCCCTGAGCTTTATTCATCCTACCCAAGTCACCAGCCACACCATGCTCAAAGATTTGGTCTACAGGTTGTTGGTGCCCTTAGTACTGACCCTCGACAGGTCACTATCTACTCTATATCACTTTTTAAATTTAGTTCCAATGGGCCAGCTGACAAACCCATCCCCAAGTTCCCTCAAAACTCAATTAAGGAACCATATTTCTAGAGCAGGGGTCTCCAAACTATGGCCCGCAGGCCGAATGCGGCCCGCAAAGTCATCTCATCCGGCCCGCTGAGATCTTTTTGTCCAAGAAAAATCGTTTGTTGGTGATGGCTGGGGGAACTTTGCCCAGAAAAATCAAAGACATGTCTTGAAGAAACTGGCCCCCGAACTGAAATTTGATAGTTAATGCGGCCCTCGGACTGAAAAGTTTGGAGACCCCTGATCTAGAGGCTTGTTCAAGGTTGAATGCTCAGCAATCTGCAGCTTTGACTTTTTTTGCTGTAGTTTTATATTTCAAGTAATTATTCCCATTACTTAACAAGATGAAGTATAAACCTTGTTTATAACCTTTGTAATGTCTGTCTGCAGTTTTCAAAGCCCTATAACAACCTATTTGTAAAAGCTGGAGTTCCACCCAAGCGATGGCTGACCAGATTTTTAATCACCCCAGAAGCTGCAGTGCAACCTGGTAAGTGTTTGTGTTTTACTTTGTTTCTGAATTATTAAATTTCCAGCACAGAGTCAACATAAAAAATCCACCCAGTGGGTGGATTATTTTGTCAATTGCATTTTAACTCAGTTTTTAAAAATGTTTGTGTTTTCTGCCATTATAAAGTTTATTGCAAAAAGTATAAGTATAAACCTATGGACTGTTGTATATTTATACACAGAAAAAATAATCTGTTTCTAAGTTATTTCAGTAAGTTTTGTCACATTTCTCACATCTAATAAGATATTAAAATTTAACCCCACATTCTCCATCGCTATTGTTTAAATTGCAATATGAAAATGAAGGTTGGTAATTAATTAGAGGAACTAGCTGCAATTACTTAGAGAAGTGGTGGTTCTTTTATTTTTTACAGTGCTTTCCGTGTTCTAAGCTCTACCACTTTTTTATATTTTATAGGGGTTGTGTCCCTTTTGTTTTTCAGATGCAAAATAAATTAACACTAAAATGATGACTTATTTTATTTCCACAGGTACACCTCTGTTTGCCAATCACTTTAGAGTTGGAGATTATGTAGATGTACAGTCTAGAACGTAAGTTTTGTAGACCATCAGTGCTGTTTTAAGTTTCATTATGTCCGATTAACCAACCTTGTAGAAAGTTGGAGGGAGGGGGATCTCCACTACATACATTTTATGGAGAATGAAATAGTCACAATACACAAAACCCATCAAAATTATAATTATACATTGCTGTATGTGTCTGATATTATTAAAACAATAAAATTAAACAAATCATCTGGGGTAGTTTGACATGATTTGCTTACATTTTTGGCAAGAACCTGAGAATTCTTATGTCATTTTATAATGCCTGGCAGCATGGGCCATCTTGCTTATCTTAAATGCTATGGATTACCAGTGGTATATGCTGGTCATTGTTTTATTGATACCAGTGGTGTATGCTGGTCAGTTGTTTTTTTTTATTGATACCAGTGGTGTATGCTTGTCATTGTTTTATTGATACCAGTGGTGTATGCTGGTCAGTTTTTTTTTTTTATTGATACCAGTGGTGTATGCTTGTCATTGTTTTATTGATACCAGTGGTATATGCTGGTCATTGTTTTATTGATACCAGTGGTGTATGCTGGTCAGTTGTTTTTTTTTATTGATAACAGTGTTGTATGCTGGTCATTGTTTTATTGATACCAGTGGTGAATGCTGGTCATTGTTTTATTGATACCAGTGGTGTATGCTGGTCAGTTGTTTTTTTTATTGATAACAGTGTTGTATGCTGGTCATTGTTTTATCGATACCAGTGGTGTATGCTGGTCATTGTTTTATTGAGACCAGTGGTATATGCTGGTCATTGTTTTATTGATACCAGTGGTATATGCTGGTCATTGTTTTATTGATACCAGTGGTATATGCTGGTCAGTGTTTTATTGATACCAGTGGTGTATGCTGGTCATTGTTTTATTGATACCAGTGGTGTATGCTGGTCATTGTTTTATTGATACCAGTGGTGTATGCTGGTCATTGTTTTATTGATACCAGTGGTATATAATGTCAATGTTTTATTGATACCAGTGGTGTATGCTGGTCATTGTTTTATTGATACCAGTGGTATATGCTGATCATTGTTTTATTGATACCAGTGGTGTATCCTGGTCAGTTGTTTTATTGATACCAGTGGTGTATGCTGGTCATTGTTTTATTGATACCAGTGGTATATGCTGGTCATTGTTTTATTGATACCAGTGGTGTATGCTGGTCATTGTTTTATTGATACCAGTGGTGTATGCTGGTCATTGTTTTATTGATACCAGTGGTATATGCTGGTCATTGTTTTATTGATACCAGTGGTGTATGCTGGTCATTGTTTTATTGATACCAGTGGTGTATGCTGGTCATTGTTTTATTGATACCAGTGGTGTATGCTGGTCATTGTTTTATTGATACCAGTGGTATATAATGTCAATGTTTTATTGATACCAGTGGTGTATGCTGGTCATTGTTTTATTGATACCAGTGGTGTATGCTGGTCATTGTTTTATTGATACCAGTGGTGTATGCTGGTCATTGTTTTATTGATACCAGTGGTATATGCTGGTCATTGTTTTATTGATACCAGTGGTATATGCTGTCATTGTTTTATTGATACCAGTGGTATATGCTGGTCATTGTTTTATTGATACCAGTGGTGTATGCTGGTCATTGTTTTATTGATACCAGTGGTGTATGCTGGTCAGTGTTTTATTGATACCAGTGGTGTATGCTGGTCATTGTTTTATTGATACCAGTGGTATATGCTGGTCATTGTTTTATTGATTCCAGTGGTGTATGCTGGTCAGTGTTTTATTGAGTCTAGAGTTATGATATTCCTTTTTGTGATATTACATATGTTTTAATGACAGGACAGACCACGGTTTTCAAGGTGTCATTAAGAGATGGGGGATGAAAGGTATGCCTGCAACTCACGGTGTGACCAAATCACACAGAAAAATGGGATCTACTGGTGGTGGTGGAGTAAGTCAGATTATTGTTTTGTTTATCTGGTGGTGGTGGAATAAGTCAGATTATTGTTTTGTTTAACTGGTGGTGGAGTAAGTCAGATTATTGTTTTGTTTAACTGGTGGTGGTGGAGTAAGTCAGAATATTGTTTTGTTTAACTGGTGGTAGTGGAGTAAGTCAGATTATTGTTTTGTTTAACTGGTGGTGGTGGAGTAAGTCAGAATATTGTTTTGTTTAACTGGTGGTAGTGGAGTAAGTCAGATTATTGTTTTTCAACTGGTGGTGGTGGAGTAAGTCAGATTATTGTTTTGTTTAACTGGTGGTAGTGGAGTAAGTCAGATTATTGTTTTGTTTAACTGGTGGTGGTTGAGTAAGTCAGATTATTGTTTTGTTTAACTGGTGGTGGTTGAGTAAGTCAGAATATTGTTTTGTTTAACTGGTGGTGGTGGAGTAAGTCAGATTATTGTTTTGTTTAACTGGTGGTGGTGGTGGAGTAAGTCAGATTATTTTTTTTTCAACTGGTGGTGGTGGAGTAAGTCGGATTATTTTTTTTCAACTGGTGGTGGTGGAGTAAGTCGGATTATTGTTTTGTTTAACTTTAACTGGTGGTGGTGGAGTAAGTCAGATTATTGTTTTGTTTAACTGGTGGTGGTGGAGTAAGTCAGATTATTGTTTTGTTTAACTGGTGGTGGTGGAGTAAGTCAGAATATTGTTTTGTTTAACTGGTGGTAGTGGAGTAAGTCAGATTATTGTTTTGTTTAACTGGTGGTAGTGGAGTAAGTCAGATTATTGTTTTGTTTAACTGGTGGTGGTTGAGTAAGTCAGAATATTGTTTTGTTTAACTGGTGGTGGTGGAGTAAGTCAGAATATTGTTTTGTTTAACTGGTGGTGGTGGTGGAGTAAGTCAGATTATTTTTTTTTTCAACTGGTGGTGGTGGAGTAAGTCGGATTATTTTTTTTCAACTGGTGGTGGTGGAGTAAGTCGGATTATTGTTTTGTTTAACTTCAACTGGTGGTGGTGGAGTAAGTCGGATTATTGTTTTGTTTAACTGGTGGTGGTGGAGTAAGTCAGATTATTGTTTTGTTTAACTGGTGGTGGTGGAGTAAGTCAGATTATTGTTTTTCATCTGGTGGTGGTGGAATAAGTCAGATTATTGTTTTTCAACTGGTGGTGGTGGAGTAAGTCAGATTATTGTTTTTCATCTGGTGGTGGTGGAATAAGTCAGATTATTGTTTTTCAACTGGTGGTGGTGGAGTAAGTCAGATTATTGTTTTGTTTAACTGGTGGTGGTGAAGTAAGTCAGATTATTGTTTTGTTTAAATGGTGGTGGTGGAGTAAGTCAGATTATTGTTTTGTTTAACTGGTGGTAGTGGAGTAAGTCAGATTATTGTTTTGTTTAACTGGTGGTGGTGGAGTAAGTCAGATTTTTTTTTCAACTGGTGGTGGTGGAGTAAGTCAGATTTTTTTTTTCAACTGGTGGTGGTGGAGTAAGTCAGATTATTGTTTTGTTTAACTGGTGGTGGTGGAGTAAAAAAGTAAAGTTCCTCTTTCAAACCTGACTGTCTATAGGGCAAGTGAAGTAGAGTTCACTTGTTTCTGTGACCTCTGCATATGAACAGATAGTGTGGTCAGCACTATGCTCAGCCGTCTTTACTTTCCCTAACGTGAGTTCAGGGGCGGTTACTGTTTTGAACCCGAATTCGAACTCGAGACTTATGTGTTAGCAGTCCAGCTCCCTACCGCTAGACCACCCCGTTCCATGTTGGTGGAGTAAGTCAGATCATTTTTTGTTTTTCATGATTGTTAATTTTACATGGCCTTGTCAGAGATGTATCTAGATACATAAACACTTTGTTGTATATTGGTGGTAACATGGCTGTAACTAATCAGATCACCATACATAGGGCGAAAATGTTATCATACATCCCAGAAATATTTGTATTTGCTGTGATCAATTAAATTCAAACTTAAGTACCAGGTGCCTGCAGGATTTTTTGCAAGCTGTTATATAATTGGATTCCTTTGTTGTCGCTAACATTTTGTGACTATGATTAGATTCCTCTTTTATCGCTAACATTTTGTGACTACGGTTAGATTCCTCTTTTATTGCTAACATTTTGTGTCCAAGATTAGATTCCTCTTTTATCGCTAACATTTTGTGACTACGGTTAGATTCCTCTTTTATTGCTAACATTTTGTGTCCAAGATTAGATTCCTCTTTTATCGCTAACATTTTGTGACTACGGTTAGATTCCTCTTTTATTGCTAACATTTTGTGTCCAAGATTAGATTCCTCTTTTATCGCTAACATTTTGTGACTACGGTTAGATTCCTCTTTTATTGCTAACATTTTGTGTCCAAGATTAGATTCCTCTTTTATCGCTAACATTTTGTGTCCAAGATTATATTCCTCTTTTATCGCTTACATTTTGTGTCCAAGATTATATTCCTCTTTTATCACTTACATTTTGTGTTCGATTCCTCTGCTATGTTAATGTTTGAATCCACAGGACAAGGATGGGATATGGAAGGGCAAGCATATGCCAGGTATGATGGGGAACAAACTGAGATCCTCATATGGTCTTAAGGTAAGCACATAATTTATTGTGATAGAATCAACCCCTTAGTTACCCAGATGTCAATGATGTGTGTAACATATTCACAAAATATTATTTGATCAAATTTTGTGTTTAATGGTGAATTTAACTTTTTCATTCATACTAGTTTTATAGTTTTAAACAAGTGTTATATGTTGCTTTTTTTTTCAAGTTTTTATTTTTTCAACTTTCATTCATTTTCAAAACAACTTTAAATAATGTTTATATTATGGGTCATCCATCAATGACATCCTACTCTTGTGAGGGGGGAGGGGTCAGACTTAAGTCATGATGTGAGCGGGAGGGGGGTGCGGGTTCAGAAAGGGGCAACATACTTATGAATTTTTTAGTAGTGAAAGTCATTTTCAAAAGTTTTTTTAAATAGTTTTAAATTCATTTTTTTTTTCATGATTTGTATTTTAACTTTTTATAATAACTTTAAAAAATTTGTTTTATATTTGCATCTTTGAAAACTGTTTGAACTAAATTTATCTGTTAATGGTACTTTGTATATCATTAACAGCCACAAACAATGTTCCCTCTAAGGGGGAAAAAGATTGTGTGCGACGTATATTTTGTGTGTGCTGTGTTCTAAAAGTCTTATATAAGGATACATGTATTTTACAAAATGACTGCGCGGCAGTTAAAAACTAGTGCGCAGCCGCGCAGCTTAGAGGGACCATAGGCCACAAATCAGCTTTTCTGTTGGGTTATGTTTTCAACATTTTAAAATATCCCTTATTTGGTTTTCGTGCTCATAAATTTTCATTTTCAACATTTTAAACCGGCACCCATTCACTTTTTCAGATCTGGAGGATCAACACCAAGTACAACATTCTGTATGTGACTGGCAGAAGTGTGGCAGGCCTCCCACACACCTTTGTGCGGGTGTGGGACACCTTGCTCCCTCTGAAGAGAATCAGGCCTGAGAATGCCGAGGGCCTGCCCATGCCAACTTGGTTCCCAGACGACGCCAGCGAGCCCCTCCCTGAGGAGCTGTTTGATGAGGATTTGTTCCAGTTCACTGACCCCTCAATTGACCTGGAGGCCGAGTCATAGATTGTAATCATTTTTATTAATTTTTGTATAGTTAACAAACAAATAAATCCCTGTATGCATACATTAATTTAGTGTGTTGCTTTGTTTTTTCATAGAGGTTTGAAATACTTCTGTAACCAGTTCTGGTAATTTAATGTTGATTATCAGAATGAGCCAGTGATTGAATAATGTAGACAATTTTTTCCTATTAATTTTCTTAAAGAAAACAAACACTATTTGAATTAGTTAAAAATTAATTAAAAGATTTCAAAAGGTTAATTCTCTCAATTTGTTACAAATTATCAAAGCTATTATAAACATTTTATCCCAGCTTATCTCCCCTTCCAAGGTAATGGCCACCAACTACAGATGTGCTTAGTACTTTATTCAGTCTTATAACAAGAGATGGCCTATGGTGTGATTGACACCCGAAGGCCCATGTAATGGTTGATATCAGATGGTGCAATTGATGCAAGATGGCCCATGTTTTGATTGACATCAGATGGCCCATTGTGTGGTTGACATCAGATAGCACTTGTATTTTGGTTGACATCAGATAGCACTTGTATTTTGGTTGACATCAGATGGCCCTTGTACTTTGGTTGACATCAGATAGCACTTGTATTTTGGTTGACATCAGATGGCCCTTGTATTTTGGTTGACATCAGATGGCCCTTGTACTTTGGTTGACATCAGATGGCCCTTGTATTTTGGTTGACATCAGATAGCACTTGTATTTTGGTTGACATCAGATGGCCCTTGTATTTTGGTTGACATCAGATGGCCCTTGTATTTTGGTTGACATCAGATGGCCCTTGTATTTTGATTGACATCAGATGGCTGATGGTGTGGTTGACATCAGATGGCCCGTGTTTATGGTTGACATAAGCTGGCCAGAATCTACTTAGTAAATTACCTTTCTATATTGTGGATTTAATGCCACATATCTTGTTCCTGTCATATTAGCCCTTTTATCAGCTGTCCAGTTCCTTATAGTTTACCTCCTAACCAGTTTAGCTAGTAAAAGCATATTACACAACAACCTAGAAATGTGCTTTAGTAATACGATAGACGAGTGGCCTAGCGGTAGAGAGCTGGACTGCTAAGCCCAAAGTCACGAGTTCGAGTTAGTTCAAGTCCCTGAGTACACCGAACTCTGGGCATGGTGAATTGTTCGTATAATTTGTTTTTAGTAGTAGGCTCAATTTCTACAAGTTATAACACATCCGTCTTTTTGGCATCTCTTATACTGTCTAGCGGAAATAATTAACGCAATTTAATCTGACACAAGACAAGACTGACTACTGAAGGCTACTAGTATGGTACATTTATTACAATATATGCCAGTTATCATTTGGGTTTTTTTTTTGAAGAGTTAAGTCTGTTATAAGATTATAACTTTGCTGTGATTGTTCTACCAATTAAATTATTTCACAATTTAATGGTGAAATAAGCTAATTAATTATTACAACCACTAAAGTTGACTATAGGGTTGGAATGAGCATTATTCTCATATATATATATATATATATATATATATATATATATATATATATATATATATATATATATATATATATATATATAAACACCAATTATGAATATGACGTAAATTAACTTAATTAACATACTACTATATTTATTAATCCACCGACGTTTGTTTCAACTATAAATATTCAAATGCGTGACGTCAGTGTTAACCTTATTTGGTGCCGTGTTTGCTTATCTCCCTTGTTTGTTCAGCTGTTGCTATTGATATGTGAGTTTTTATTGGTCAGGTTAATTAAAACGTTTTTCTTAACTCAGCTTCGCGTTTGTTTGTTTGTTTGGTTGTTTGGATGTTTGTTGTTAAAATTGACATCGAAAATTAGCCCACTTCTGATTGCTCTAGAGACCTGAAATTTGGCATGCATGCTACTTTCGCCTAACAATTTCAGATGCAATCATAAAAACTAGCAATTAGTGACCGTAATTAGCTTAATTTAATTACGCCCCAAGGACCATAAAATTGAGGACATGATTTCTAAAGATACCGACAAGACTGGAGCCTTATTGACACAGTTACTTCGGCCCCAATCGATGTGAGCGCGCTGGCCGTGATTGTATAGTGGTTAGTACTTCGCGTTGTGGCCGCGACAACCCAGGTTCGAATCCTGGTCGATCAAGATTTTTAGTCCGTGTATTTATAAACACTTTTTTAAAAACCACGTTTTTCATGTGTAGCAACGGACTAAAAAGGAGAAAATAAAATACTTAAAAAAAACTTTTTTAAAAACCACGTTTTTCATGTGTAGCAACGGACTAAAAAGGAGAAAATAAAATACTTAAAAAAAACTTTTTAAAAAACCACGTTTTTTATGTGTAGCAACGGACTAAAAAGGAGAACGGACACGGTAACACATTGTTAACGGTGACACGGTTGGTACGCTGGGCATGCTAAAATATACATAAACACGTTTTTCCTTAACTCAGCTTCGCGTTTATTTGTTTGTTTATGGGAGATTTGATCACGTGATTCGTGAGTAGATCTCCACGCCAGCAACGTAAATTACACCCTTTCTCTGTTTAAAGCGTATCGGTCGCTCAAGATTTTTTTAGTCCGTGTATTTAAAAACACTTAGTCAAGTCATACTTAATCAAGTGATTAGATAAAGTAGACAATAAACTATATAAAAAACTTTTTAAAAACCACGTTTTTCATGTGTAGCAACGGACTAAAAAGGAGAAAATAAAATACTTAAAAAAAACTTTTTAAAAAAACACGTTTTTCTTGTGGACTAAAAAGTAGAAAATAACTATTTACATACATTTGATGACAAAAAACGTGGGTCGGGCAGATGGGTCGGGAAATTTGATGGTGAACGTACCCACGTTTTTTGTCATCAAATGTATGTAAATAGTTATTTTCTACTTTTTAGTCCACAAGAAAAACGTGGTTTTTTAAAAAGTTTTTTTTAAGTATTTTATTTTCCGTGGTATCGTCCCCTTTTACGTAATGTTAAGGTTCGTGCACATATTGTGTAAAACGGAGAGGACGGTGGCTTATATTTTTTTATATTGTGTTATATTAGTCATATTATGCAGGCCTTGAACTATGTTACACAAGTTCAATAAAACTCCTTAGGTCTTTAGCAGACTTTTTTCTCCTGGGGGGCATTTGATATTTGCGGGGGGGGGGGGGGGGGGGGGTACTCATTTCTGAGGGTCTCGCCGCCCCCCCCCCCTAAGAGATGCCTGAAAGAAACTCTGGTATTTAGGTGATTTTACTAATTTGTTCACTTTAGCTTATTTTTTATTTTATTTTGTTTAATGGGGGGATAAGTTGACTCCTCTTGTTTACACATTCCTCCGGTCAGAGATATCCTATAGGCCCATTCAGTTGTATTTGTATCTAGAACACACATGCGCACGACTGGGTTCTGTAGATCAGTGGCGTCACCATGTCGGGTGTCAGCTGGTACTGTAGTTCGGTGTGTCGCCCCCCCCCCCCCACGCTCCCAAGTTTTGTATTTTTGCTCATTTTTTCTTTATTTTTTAAAAAATTATTATTTAAACTAATTGAAATATTTCTGCAAAAGTGTTTTGCGATTTTATAATTGGATGTCACCCTCCCCTCCTTAATCGATGAAACTGGTGCTGGCCGCAATCCCGCCACTGTCTAGTGACGCTTCTGCTGTAGATACAGATTTTATTTTTTATTTTATTTTTTATTTTTCTTTCTTTTAATTTAGACCAACTAAGGCTTATCTGGACAAATCGCCCGATGTATGTATGGCAAAGTTTCCAGGCTCTTGATACAAATCTAGCCTGAACTTGAATATTGACTTGTTTCCACTTTTAAAAGCTGATACATCCCAATCTTATCTCTCAGAGTTGATAGATTCCTATCTTTTTTTTAAACCGTCAGTTACCATATTCATTAGCTTATTATTTCACTTATTAATACAGATTGGTGCAAATTATTATTAGACGTAGTATTTTAATTACTAAACTATTTTAGTTTTACCACCCCGCAGCTTTGTTGATGCACCATAGTAAGATTTATTGTATAATAGCCTGTAGCGTAGGAAAATAAAATGGCCTAATTAAGGAACTTGTTTCGACTATTTTTAAAATCCACAACAATAACACACTCAAAGCCATCTCAGCCAAGGCCAAAGTCTGCATCCTTGAGGCAGACCAAATGTAGGGCTCTCGGTCCAAGTTTCTCACAGATTCGTGGTCAATATTTTATTTGTTTTCGTTACTTTCATGAATACCTGGGCATTAAATTGACGTATGTAGGTCAATGGGGCTCCGAAGACCCCCCCTCCCCGCCCCCATCTCACCGAAATGATATTAATAGAAAAATATTTAATCGAGATGATTGAAAGTAAACATAATCTTATGTGATTTGGTTATTATTTTTTTATTTTTTTATTTATGGAAAATACGAATTTACGAGTATAATTGTTCAGATTATCCGTCGATAATTACCGAGTGACCTCCCTTGTTAAAACTAACCGCAGACGCCCTTGACAACCGATGAGTTAGAACGACTACGTTATATTCAACACATTGTGTGGCTCCGGGTACACCTTGGACATTACGTAAGCAGTTTTTTTAAACACCTATCTATACAAATAGGACTGCGTGATAGTTGAAGTACTTGGCTAACATTGGTCGAAATATTCGTAGGGAAAACTAGGCACTATATTAAGGACGAATTTTTATTAAAAAGTTGAACACATTTTTTGTTGCTCAAGAATTTTTTCTACAATTACCACACACCCAATGTCATTTGCTTTCTATGGCCTCAACATATGAAGAGTTTGTGAAGTCCAACCGACTTAATTCAAGTATCGTTTGCACTGTTGTTTAATGGTGTCCCACTGGGGATTCTTCTTCATCTGCAATATTGAAAATCTGTAAACTTCCTCCCACCCCGTTCTATTGCCATGACAACTAATGTGATATATATATATATATATATATATATATATATATATATATATATATATATATATATATATATATATATATATATATATATATATATATTGGCTTCTTGAAACACCCCTTACCATAGAAAAATGCCCTCCCTAACCCCCCCCCCCCCCCTTTATATTTTGTGTCACGCCACGTTTTCGTCATGGTAGGCCAACTCTTTAGAAAGGTTGACCGAAATGCAATCACCGGCAACTTCTGCCGACACGCCTGATATAATTTGTCACGCTCTGTTGAAGTTTGGGTCTAGTGTTGCCCACTACCTTTTAATTGATTCGTGTCATGTCAAGAATTTCAGACCGTCCCAGTTTTCTAGGCCACACAACAGAGTAACCTTCCGTCTTCAAAACAGGCCACCCTTTCAGTTCATGTATGTACACGTAGATAGAGTAGATGAAGTGTAGTTGATGTTTCCTTGACCCCGACTAAAGTAAGATACCCATCAGAGCTGGGTAGGATAGAGTAGATGACGTGTAGTTGATGTTTCCTTAACCCCGACTAAAGTAAGATACCCATCATAGTTGGATGGACTCGGACAACCTAAGTGTAGTTGATGTTTCTTTGACCCCGACTAAAGTAAGATACCCATCAGAACTGGGTGGGATAGAGTAGATGACGTGTAGTTGATGTTTCCTGACCCCGACTAAAGTAAGATACCCATCACAGTTTGGTGGGATAGAGTAGATGACGTGTAGTTGATGTTTCCTTAACCCCGACTAAAGTAAGATACCCATCATAGTTGGATGGACTCGGACAACCTATCTGAACACGAGATCCGAACTAGGAATAACTATGGCGTGCTCTATCATGCCATCCCACTTAGGTATCTTGGTAGGAAGACACTGCACTAGCTTTCAAACAAAAACAGCTACCGGCTAACATTTAAGTACGTCATTAAAAGCCAAGTTGATCATGACATCGTGTTAGGGAGCAGGGGCGTAGCGAGGGGGGGGGGGGGGCGGGGGGGGGCGGACCGCACCGGGTGACACCATTTAGGGGGATGACACCAAGGAAAATTGCAAAATATATAGAGAAAAACTTGAGGGAGGGGGGGGGTGCAATTCGAAAGTTTGAGGGGTGGGGTGCAAATCAAAAGTTTGAGGGGGGGGGGGTGAAAACGCATTACAAACTACAAACGTGTTTTAGTCCTTTGATGGCATAGCGGTAGAGAGCTGGAATGTTAACCCGTAAGTCTCGAGTTCGAATCCGGGTTCAAGTCAGAAGACCGTCCCTGAGTTGACCCAACTCTGATGGGTACCTAACTCACGTTAGGGTAAGTAAAGGCGGCTGGGCATACTGCTGACCACACGATCCCTTCATATGCGGAGGTCACAGAAACAAGTTAACTCTACTTCTCTTGACCAATAGACCGTCAAGTTTGAAAGGGAACTTTACTTACTTTTACAATTAATTTTTTTTTCTTACTTTAAAAGAGGTTTTTGGTTCTTAGAAATGGTATATACTTTAAGGGCTTATGGCCAACGAATATATATATAAATATAATATTTGTGTATGTGTCAAATATGCACGATCGCTAACGAGGCAACCCTCCCCCCTATCGGCATGTAAAAAAACCCATTATCACCAATACTAATCATACGAGCGCTAATAGCCACTGCTAATGTAAACGCCCACAACAGCACATCTACATTAAAAAAAATTCACTCATGTTAATGAGCAAAATAAAGGGGGTTTAAGTTAAAGCTAACTGCGTCATACCAGCAATGTGTACGTAGGTAGGCTGTTAATGATAGCGCATTATGCATGTGTACTGTTGTTTTATTAGAGAGCATTGTGCTTACAATATTTAAACTATTTTTTCCAGTGTTCTTCTTCATATGACGATGGCAGCAATGGCGTTTGTCTTTTAAATACTTATAATTAAAACTTGAGTCATTAAAAAGACTATATAAAGGGCATTTATTTTGTTTTGGTTATTAAAAAATAAACGCCGGTAGTAAAAGGGTTTTCTTTTTTCTTCTTTTGGGTGTGAGAGATTGTGGACCTAAGATATAAGATGAAAGGGGTTAATGAACGTCTCTAAAAGTTTCTAACTAAAATCGATAGTATACGTGTATTCGTTAAAGAATAAACACAATGCATATATTTCTACCCTCAGCATAAAAAAAAATTAAATTGTACGACACCCCCCCCCCCTCCCGCTCTTCATATCTTTTACCTTTTACGCAGCCAACGTTTAATCTCCGATCCTTTTAAATATTTTTTTAAAATGACACTAGTAAAGCACTTAAAGAAGAAATTGATATTCATAAAAAAAACTTTGTCACTATCCAAGAGCTGACGTTAATTTAGCTGTCATTTAGTACACCTGTCCACACATCTGACGTTAATTTAGCTGTCATTCTGTACACATGTCTAGACAGCTAACATTAATTTAGCTGTCATTCTGTACACCCGTGCACACAGCTGGTGTTAATTTAGCTGTCATTCTATTCACCCGTGCAGATAGATAACACGGCAGACATTTCTTGCCTAGCATGCAGCGGCTAGCAATGTCCAGCATCTGTGTCAAGGTCAAGTCTGGTAACAAATCTGCCAGTATTCGGTCAATGATAGATTTTCATACTGCTGTAGTAGCAAAAATTATCTCCCTTAAAATAAAACCACCCCTTATGCTCTTCAGCTGGTCCCAAACGACGATGATTGCTTATTTGAAAGCATTGCATCGATGCATACCACTAAACAAGCACTGATTTAAGGGGAGGTAATGGATCTCCAAATTCCTAAAAAAAAAATCACAAAATTCTATCATACAGCTGAGTCAAGACAGAAATTAGCCTGGTGGTAATAGTCAATAGGGCCCTAAATAATCTTCAGCCAAAGGTCCTACTTACGAAGGAATATATATATATATATATATATATATATATATATATATATATATATATATATATATATATATATATATATATATATATATATATATTTCTGATCCACATTATTAAATAATAATTCACATTGATGCCGACTGTTTCTGCACCCCATCTTATTCTTATATAGCACTAAATATGAATACATAACCGAAATAAAATAATTATAATTACAATTTACATTACTGGAGAAGCTTAAATTAACATGTCTAAAAACCAGGCCATTTTAATACGCAATTTTAGTTGTGTTTTTTTTCCTTCACTTTATCAGCCCACTTTTAAACCTAAAAGATAAAGCGGCAACTTAAAAGGGGTTAAGAGTTCAAGACCTTGAGGAATGAAACTATATTGCACTTACTCGGCAGAATCAGCTGTTACAGTTTTTTTTCTGTCAGCTGTTTTAAAGGTAAACAACGTGTTGTCTCTCTTTGCGAGGAAAAAATAGGTCGCAGCCATTGCAGAAACGAGGTAATTTATTCTTAGGTAAGAGGTCAAGTCTAGGCTAGAAGAATTAATATAGGCCTAGTATCTGCAGCAGATCAGCTAAAATACTAAAATTAATATGTTAAAAATGCCTACTTTATAATTTTCTATTGACTTGGATAATAATTACACACTTTTCAGAACAATACACTGACTAATGGTCACCCGATCCACAAATAAATAAATAAATAAATTATTATTATTATTACGACAGACATGCGCAACACAAGGAAAGGAGGGTGCAGACATGGAAAATCTCCTCAGTAAACTAATTATAGATTAGTTCTTTGTATTGGAACTATTTTTTTTTTAAAAGGCATAAATCATGGGTGTTTTAAGTAGGAAAATTTGGGTATTGATAATATTTTTCCATTGAATATTTTTCCCTTTAAAAGTTAATTGAAAAAAAGGATGTGAGCAACATTTTTTTGGCTATAGAAATGTGATGCTATGAGTTAATGAAAAATAAATCGTACAAAAAACTATTTGCATTGGAATAAAGATATCTAAGCGCTACATAATGCTTTTATATTTACTATTTTAACTAAAGAATATGTATATTGAAGATTGCTTTTGTGACAATGTGACATCCCGCATGACTAATGAAGTTTGTTACACCCGATCAACATAACGTTATGAATATTACATTACAAAACCACCATACACAGCTCAAAGTAGTACTATATCCGTATGTGAATAATAAATGTGGTACCGGGAAAAACTTATTTTAAAAAGTGTGAAATAAATGTTGGACCGGCTAAAATGGAGGTCGTATATCTTTTTTGACGGTGGCCTGTTGAGTAACGAGTGTCCAGTAAACCTACAGGTTGCGAGTGTCTAGCTGTCCAGTAAACCTACAGGTTGCGAGTGTCTAACTGTTCAGTAAACCTACATGTTGTGAGTGTCTAGCTGTCCAGTAAACCTACAGGTTGTGAGTGTCTTACTGTAAAGTAATCCTACAGGTTGTGAGTGTCTAACTTTCCAGTAAACCTACAGGTTGTGAGTGTCTAACTGTCCAGTAAACCTGCAGGCTGTGAGTGTCTAACTGTCCAGTGAACCTACAGGTTGCGAGTGTCTAGTTGTCTAGTAAACCTACAGGTTGTGAGTGTCTAACTGTCCAGTAAACCTACAGGTTTCGAGTGTCTAACTGTCCAGTAAATTTACAGGTTGTGAGTGTCTAACTGTCCAGTGAACCTACAGGTTGCGAGTGTCTAGTTGTCTAGTAAACCTACAGGTTGCGAGTGTCTAGCTGTCCAGTAAACCTACAGGTTGTGAGTGTCTAGCTGTCTAGTAAACCTACAGGTTGCGAGTGTCTAGCTGTCCAGTAAACCTACAGGTTGCGAGTGTCTAACTGTTCAGTAAACCTGCAGGTTGCGAGTGTCTAACTGTCCAGTAAACCTACAGGTTGCGAGTGTCTAGCTGTCCAGTAAACCAACAGGTTGTGAGTGTCTAACTGTCCAGTAAACCTGCAGGTTGCGAATGTCTAACTGTCCAGAAAACCTACAGGTTTTATGACCCACGACTAAGCCGTGAGAGAGCTGAAAATATTTTTATTACTGTGATACATCCAAAGAGTGGCGCACACCTTATCAGGCCCGAATACCCAATGTAACAGTCGCTGATTTCTTAAATTGTTATAGTTAGGGTTAATCTATGGTTAGGGTTATGCTTGGCTTGATGTAACGCTAACTAATGTACTACTCATAATTCTATTATTATTGGTGTTTATCTTCATACTATATATTTTACTTTACTAAATCTGCATTTCAAGTCAAGGGTCGAAGATATGGGGTAAGTGTAATCTTGACCTAAACGCCCTGACTTCCCCAAGTCAGCTGAAGTTCACCGTAACCGATTTACTTGTGGTACTTATTACAGATGGTATCATAAAATATCACCCCCTTGGCAAATTTGACATTGAGAGACTGACAATAAAATTATTCAAAAGAAAAAAAAAAGATTTGAAACAACAATCCAATTGTCACGGGCGACCTGTTTCACCGTGAAGGTTGGGGGGAAGGGGGGGGGGGGGCAGGGAGAGGTTGGGGGCAGGGACCTGTGCCAGAGATGGTCATGCAACAGTTAAATGGCACCTGAATGCCGCTGCGATCAGCTGATCCCCGTAGTGCTGCCACCATACGGTCACGCTGGTGTCTTCAAGGACGACATTGTGTCATACACCAGTGGTACACGATCAAAGGGGGAGGGGATACGGGAGGTTACGGGTGTAGGTTGGGATGGGGGGGGGGGGGTTAGGGTGGAATTTAGGGGTGGAGGTGAGTTTAAGTTTGGGGTGGATGTGGATGTGGGTGGAGGTTAGGGGTATTGGGGTGGGGTCATTATGCGATTTTAAAAATGGGTTTATTTTTCTGAATATGAACAACTACCGGCCTAGAAGGTCGTACTATTGTCGTCTGATTTTTGTTAAGAAGTTGTCACGGTTGACTGGTCACAAAGTTTTACCATAAATAACATGTTTATCTGAAATAAGATATTTTGTTAATTATATGGTTGAATTGTATTTCTTCTCCCTCAATTTTTTTTGCTTACTTGATATTTTTTCTATTGTTAATAACAAAATGACAACTATTTTGTAAATTCGTATAAAGTCTTACGTCGCTAATACAATTGTGATTTATTAAATATTATAGTAGGTCTACATCGATATGACATTTCTTTCTTTGATTTTATTTTGGTGACTTTTTTTTTGTCGCTAAGCTTCTTTTTCTTTATGATTTTTTTCCTTAAAAACTGACTTATATTCAGTAACTTCTTCTCATTCTCTCATAACTTAAATGTAATCAAATTAGTCTACGTTAAGATTTATTAAAAAGGTGTGAAAAAAATAACTGATTTCAAACTGCTAATCTATGGACTATGAACCAACGCTGTACTTTGCTTACAACAGATAAACCATTGTGTCAGGTCAAAAAGTTGAAGAAATTCTGGGTTGTGAAACATTTCAAGATGATAAAAGATGTAAACAAATAAAATGAGTTATCAGCCCGTGATGACTGGAGAGCTAGCCGGTGTGGGTGGTAATTAGGTCACATCGTCTGCCGATAACACAGAAGTCAGATTAGTTGTGAAATTAAAATTTAAATCAATTAAAAATTTGAATAGATTAATGTTTTTTTTTTAATATTGACAATATTTTCAAAATCTTTGGGCGTTGGCTCTATTGTGTATTGATGTACATTCAACATTCGAACAGCAAATGTGCAGTGTTTCTTTCAGACGTTTTTCTCCGGGATGTGTTGGGGGGGGGGGGGGGAATAACACACTTAAAAATAATTTTTAATTTTTTTTTTTTTTTTGGGAGGAGGGCGGACACTGGTGGACGTATATATTTGTTTTCTATATAAATGCATGAAAGGAACGAATCAAATTTGTGTAATTTACCGAGGCCTAAATAAAAATCATAGATAAGAATAAAGTGACTACATATAGATAAAGTATATCTGTGATGACATCATAGTATCATAAGGCGGTCTGGGCTGGGTTCGTTTCAAAGGCCAGAGTGGCTTCCCTTGAGAGTGACTTCTCTTTTTCCCCATTCTCACCACACGTAATCAGAATCAAATTATTTTTTAGAGATCGAGAACTTGAAATTTAAACTTTGAACGTTGGCAGGCGAAGGGGGTGGATCTGTGTTAGATTAGTCATCTCAATAAACTTAGAAATTATAATTACATGTATACTTATTGAAGGTAGTCTCATTTCGCTATTGTACTACTTAATTTTGAATGCAGAAATTAGTTTGGAATGTATGTCTACTTCCTAAAATCTTAAAACTTTAAACGAAAAAAAAATGCTAATAACTACATGGGTATTAGTTTACTAGTTGTTGTTTGGTCAAAACGAGGTCATTTAATACCAGGTCAAATAGTTAAAATTAGGTCAGTGTGTTGACCACCTTAAGATTAAATTATTATTGCACCAGGTTTTCCCAATCCGTTTGTAAGTGGTCGTTGAAGATAAAACAGGAGACTGTAATGGTCAGTAAAACTGGACAACTTGAGAGTCTGAAGACTGGGTAGTTTAGGAATTTGAGTGGTAAATTTTGGAACATTAGTGGTCATTAATGCCTGGACAAATAGGGAACATGAAAAGTGGACAGGGAAGACTGGGCAATTTAGGAACATGAGTGGTCAATAAAGACTAGACAATCAGGGAACTTAAAAAGTTGACATTGAACATGAAGACTGAACGGTCAGTTTAGGTGATCTGTCAGTGAGACGTGTCAGTTCTGAGATGCTCTATGATCACCTACACTGTGTTCTTGGTTCTTGTGTCTTTGTGCATTCGTCACCACAAACATCTTTATTTTATTGTAACATTTTTATTTTTACATTTTTATTTTAACATGTTTGTTGTAACATTTTTATTTTAACATTTTTATTTTAACATTTTTATTTTAACATTTTTATTTTAACTTTTTTATTTTAACTTTTTTATTTTAACATTTTTATTCGAGCAACTTAACCCGGGGAGTAAAAATAGAAACATTATGTTCTTACAAAAACAAATGATTTGCTGGTCCCATAAACTGATCGGCTGCTCAAACACCATCTTCCAATCTTGCCTGACCTACTGACCTCATGGTTAGGTCAACTTCTTTACTGACACTAGGTCTTCATCAGACTAATGAGTCATCTGACTGACCAACCTGTTTTAATTAGACCCGTATCATGTGGTGGTACAGAACCACACACAGCCTCACTGCATACCGGTCTGTCCATATCGTCTACTGCTTAGAACTTATTGGTCGGACTTAATTAATAATCATTGATCAGATAAATAGCCATGGGTAAACATGTTTAACTTCGAACAGAATTTTTATTTTTTCTCTTATATTTAGTAACCACCATTAAGGAAAGAAAGAAAAGATATCGTAACTTTGAAGTCAACCATGTTACATATTACATTGGTCTCAGTGAGTTATAAATAGCGCCTCGTCGTTCAAGTAGATCACAGAGATAAGCGGTGGCCATGCATGAATCATACAGGTTCTGCCTTTGGTCACGTGATTCAACAGCTGATAGCGCGTGGCCTTGAAATGCGGGA